>NW_026536395.1:0-25784 GCF_028551555.1 Melozone crissalis
CACAAAAAATTTCAATTTTTTTCCTGAAAAAATCAAATTTTTTCCCCAAAAATCAAATTTTTCTTCCCAGAAAAATTTCAAATTTTTTCCCAAAAATTTTCAGATTTTTTCCCACGAAAATGAAATTTTTTCTCCAAAAAATTCCAGTTTTTTACCCAAAACCGCTTTTTTTTCCTAAAACAGAAATGAATTTTCCCCAAATTTTTATTTTTTACCTTAAAATTCCATATTTTTCCCTAAAAAAAATTTCAAGTTTTTTCCCCTCAAAAATTCATTTTTTCCACCCAAAATTCCAATGTTTTCCACCCAAAAATCAATTTCTATTCCCTAAAAAAAATCAGAATTTTCCTTAAAAAATTCAGATTTTTTCCCCAAATATTTCTAATTTTCCCCAAAAAATCTAATTAAAAAATCAGTTTTATCCCTAAAAAAAATCAAAATTTTTTCTTTAAAAATTCGAATTAATGAGGTTTTTTCCATGAAAAATGAATTTTTCAGGTGAATTTTTTTAGGGGGGTTTTGACACCAAAAAAGGTGAAAAAATTGGGAAAAAAAATACCAAAAAATTCAATTTTTTTTTTCTGAAAAAATTTAATTTTTCCCCATAAGAAATCTGATTTTTCAAATGCAATTTTTGGGGGGAATTTTGAGCCAAAAAATTAGGAAAAAATCAAAACATTTCAAATTTTTTCCCCAAAAAATGGAATTTTTTTCCATTAAAAATTCGATTTTTCTGCTGGGAATTTTTTTTTCCCATTAAAAATTTGATTTTCTGCTGGAATATTTTGGAGAATTTTAATGCAAAAAAAAGTGGAAAAAATAGAGAAAAAAATGAAATTTTTTCCCCAACATTTGGATATTTTTTCTTTAAAATTTGATTTTTCACCTGGAATTTTTAGGGAATTTTTTTGGCAAATTTTGGGGGACTTTGATACAAAAAATAGGAGGAAAAATGCAACAAAAATTCAATTTTTTTTTCCCAAAATTTGGATTTTTTTCTCTCAAAATTTTGATTTTTCGCCGGGAATTTTTAGGGAATTTTGGGGTAAATTTTGGGGGATTTTGATACAAAAAATTGTGGTAAAAATTTAACAAAAATTCAAATTTTTTTCCCCCAAAATTTGGAGGTTTTCCCCTAAAAAATCCGAATTTTCCACTTTTGGTTTTTTCCCCTCATTTTTGTTTTTGGGATAATCCCTGAAAAATTATGAAATATTAAAATTACATTTTAAATTTAAATGAAATTAAAATTTTGGAGCCACCTTAATTTATGAATTAATAAAAATGATTTTAAATATCCAAAATTTTTAACCAAAATTCCCGGAATTTTTTGCTGTAAAAATTTGTAATTTTGGGGATTTTTGGGGTGAAAAAATCCTAAAAAAATTCGGAATTTTGGGGAGATTTTTTTGGATTTTTCGGGTGAAAAATCCCCCCCAAAATCGGAATTTTTGAAGAAATATTTTGATTTTTTTGGGGATTTTTTTGGGGATTTTTTGGGAATTTTTGGGATTTTTCCCGGAATTTTTTCGGGATTTGGTGCATGAGGAAAAGCCCCAGGAAATGGCAGAAAAAAAAGATGGAAAAAAGAGGAAAAAAAAGGAAAAAAAAAAGATTAAAAAAATGAAAATAATTGAGAATAAAACAAGGAGGCTGCGGAGTTTTTATTGGGAAATGGGGATTAATTAATTGGGGTTTAATTGGGAATTAATTGGGATTTTATTTGGGTTTTTTTGGGGTTTAATTGGGATTTTATTCGGGTTTTATTGGGATTTAATTAGGATTACTTGGGATTTTGGGGTTGGGAAATCGAGATTTAATTGGAATTTATTGGGATTTAATTGGGGTTTAATTGGGAATTTGGGGTTGGAAAATTGGGAATTAGTTGGGATTTAATTAGGAATTAATTGGGATTTAATTTGGATTTAATTGGAATTTATTAAGATTTATTTGGGGTTTAATTGGGATTTAATTGGGAATTATTTGGGGTTTAATTGAGATTTAATTGGGATTTTATTCGGGTTTTATTGGGAATTAATTGGGGTTTAATTGGGATTTTAGTGGGATTTAATTGGAAATTATTTTGGATTTTATTTGGGTTTTTTTGGGATTTAATTGCGGGTTAATTGGAAATTGGGATTGGAAAATTGGGATTTAATTGGGATTTAATTGGGATTTTCAATTGGGAATTAATTGGATTTATTTGGGATTTTGGGGTTGGAAAATTGGGATTTAATTGGGTTTTAATTGCGATTTAATTGGGATTTAATTGTGAATTTATTGGGGTTTAATTGGGAATTTGGTTGAGGTTTAATTGGGATTTTATTGGAAAATAATTGGGATTTTATTGGGGCTTTATTGGGATTTTATTTGGGCTTTAATAGGATTTATTTGGGGTTTAATTAGGAATTAATTGGGATTAAACTGAGATTGAATTGGGATTTTAATGGGGATTTTAATTGTGAATTAATTGGGATTTATTTGGGATTTTGGGGTTGGAAAATTGGGGTTTAATTGGGCCTTAATTGGGATTTAATTGGGAATTTAATTGGGGCTTAATTGGAATTTGATTGGAAATTAATTGGGATTTTATTCGGGTTTTATTGGGATTTAATTGGAATTTGGGGTTGGAAAATTGGGGTTTAATTGGGGTTTAATTAAGATTAAATTTGGATTTAATCGGGGTTTAATTGGGATTTTTAATTGGGAATTAGGGTTGGAAAATTGGGGTTTAATTTGGAATAATTGGGATTTAATTAAGATTAAATTGGGATTTAATTAGGGTTTAATTGGGATTTAATTAAGATTAAACTGAGATTTAATTGGAAATTAATTGGGAATTTATTCAGGTTTCATTGGGATTTAATTGGGAATTAATTGGGATTTAATTGGGGTTTAATTGGATATTAATTGGGATTTTTTTCAGGTTTAATTGGGATTTAATTGGGATTTAATTGGGGTTTAATTGGGAGTTTGGAGTTGGAAAATTGGGATTTTATTCGGGTTTTATTGGGAGTTTTTTGGGATTTAATTGGGAATTTGGCTGAGATTTAATTGGGTTTTAAACGGGATTTAATTGGGACTTTAATTGGGGTTTAATTGGAATTTTATTGACATTTAATTGAGAATTTGGGGGTGGAAAATGGGGTTTTAATTAGGATTTAATGGGGATATAATTAATTTGGATTTAATTAGGATTGAACTGAGACCCCTCCCCTTCCCCACACCCAGACCACGCCCCCTTTCCTTATGACCACGCCCCCACACCTCATTAATATTCATGACCACGCCCAATTGTCATAACACTTCCCACCCAAAATGGCCGCTCATGGCCCCGCCCCTTTCCCCACACCCTCTTGATTCCCATTGGCCAAGCCATCTGTCAATCATCCCCCAACCCTGCATTCTGATTGGTCTGTGCCAAAACTCGAAATTCACACCTTTTTTGGGCTGGGGGAGGGGCCAGAGGAGGCCACACCTCCTTGTCCAACCCAAGGAGCACTCTGATTGGCTGGAGTATTAAGCCACGCCCACAATAAAAGCCACACCCCTTTGGCTCCCAACGTGGGGCAGCACTGGAGGGGCCGGGGGGGAATTTTGGGATAAATTTGGGAATTTTTGGCAAATTTTGGGAATTTTGGTATCCTGGAGGGAATTTTGGGAATCCTGGGAGGAATTTTGGAATAATTTTGGGAATCTGAAACAGAAATTTGGGATAATTTGGGGAAAATTTTGGGAATTCCAAGTGGGAATTTTGGGATAATTTTGGGATCCTGGGAGGAATTCTGCAATAATTTTGAAAGGAATTTGGGGATAATTTTGGGAATTCTGGGGGAATTTGGGGAATTTGGGGAATCCTGGCAGAAATTTTGGGATCATTTTGGGAATTCCAGGCGGAATTTTGGGACAATTTGGGGAATTTTTGAGAGGAAATTTGGGAATCCCAGCTGGAATTTTGGGATAAATTTGGGGATTATGGGATCCTGGATGGAATTTTGGGAATGCCAGCCAGAATTTCAGGATTTTTCTCCTTTCCCCCCCCAAAAAGGACGACACGAAAACAGCGAATTTTGGGGCCATTTTTTGGCGATTTTCTTGCTATTTTTTCCCAAAAAAAAGCAGGAAAAGCTCCAGGATTTTTGGGAATTTTGGGAATTTTCTGGGATTTCGGGATTTTTTCGGGAATTTCCCCTCAGAGCTCATCCAGGCCGTCATCCCCACAACTTTATTCTCATTTTTACCCCCAAAAAAGAGATGAAAACGGCGAATTCTGGGCCGTATTTTGGCAATTTTTCCCCAAAAAAAGCGGGAAAATTTCCAAGGTTTTTGGGAATTTGGGGAATTTTTGGGAATGTTTGGGAATTTCCCCTCAGAGCTCCTCATCCAGACCACGGTCCCCACAAATTTTTGTAATTTTTCCCCAAAAAAAGACACGAAAACAGCAAATTTTGGGCCATTTTTGGGCGATTTTCTTGCAATTTTTTCCCAAAAAAAGCGGGAAAAGCTCCAGGATTTTTGGGAATTTTTGGGAATTTCGGGAATTTTGGGGGAATTTCCCCTCAGAGCTCATCCAGCCCGTCATCCCCACAACTTTATTCTCATTTTTACCCCAAAAAAAGACACGGAAACAGCGAATTTGGGGCCATTTTTGGGCGATTTTCTTGCGATTTTTTCCCAAAAAAAGCGGGGAAAAGCTCCAGGATTTTTGGGAATTTTCTGGGATTTCGGGAATTTTGGGGGAATTCCCCCTCAGAGCTCGTCCAGGCCGTCGTCCTCGGGCGGGAAGTCGCCGGCCGTGACGTGCTGGGGCCGCACGAAGGCCCCGAATTTGGGGGGACACTCGAAATATCGGCGGCCGTCCACGCTGTGGGGAGATGAGAGATAAGAGATAAGAGATAAGGGGGAGAGAGATAAGAGAGAAAAAAAATAGAACCCTCCCAAACCCCCAGAACCTCCCAAAATGCCCCCAAATCCCTTCAGGGTCTCCCCAAACTCCCCTAAAATCCCTTCAGGATCCCTAAAACCCCTCCCCAAATTCCCCCAGAACCTCCCAAAACGCCCCCAAATCCCTCCAGGACCTCCCCAAATCCCCCTAAAACTCCTCCAGGACCCCCCAGACTCCCCAAAAATCCCCCTAAAAACCCCCCAAACCCCCTCCAGGACCCCCAAAATCCCCTAAAACTCCTCCAGAATCCCCGCCCCCCAAAACCCCACCATGATCCCCTAAACTCCCCCAAAACTCCTCTAAGACCCCCCCAAAAAATTTTCCCTCCCAAACCCCAAATTCTCTCAAAACTCCTCCAGGACCCCCTAAATTCCCCCCAAATCCCCTCCAGGACCCCCCCAAAACTCCCTCAAAACCCATTCAGGACTCCCCAGACCCCTTCAGGACCTCCCCAAAATCCCCCAAATCCCCTCCAGGACCCCCCAAAATCACCTAAAACTCCTCCAGAATCCCCGCCCCCCAAAACCCCACCATGATCCCCTAAATTCCCCCCCAAAACTCCTCTAGGAGCCCCCCAAAACACCCCAAATTTTTCCCCCCAAACTCCAAATTCTCTCAAAACTCCTCCAGGACCCCCTAAATTCCCCCCAAACCCCCTCCAGGACCCCCCCAAAACTCCCTCAAAACCCATTCAGGACTCCCCAGACCCCTTCAGGACCTCCCCAAAATCCCCCAAAACTCCTCCGCGACCCCCTCAAACCCCATCCAGGAGCCTCCAAAAATCCCTCCAGAACTCCCTCAATCCCCCCCAAAATCTCCCCAAATCCCCCCAGGATCCTCCCAAACTCCTCCAGAACTCCCAAAAATCCCCCCTTCCAAAGCCCTTCAAGACCCCCTAAATTTCCCCCAAATCCCTCCAGAACCCCCAAAACTCCTCCAGGACCCCTCGAACCCCCTCAAAATCCCCCAAACCCCTCCAGGACCTCTCAAAACCCCCCAAAATCCCCCCAAACCCCTCCAGGACCCCCCAACATCCCCCTAAACCCATTCAGGAACCCCCAAAATCCCCCCCAAAATGCCCCCAAACCCCTTCAGGACCCCCCCAAAAATCCCCCAAAACCCCTCCAGAACCCCCCAAAATCCATTCAGGACCCCCCAAAATCCCCCCTCACCTTCCATCGTGCTTGCCCAGCGGTTCGTCGTAGCGCACCCCCACCCAAATCCCCGGCTTAAAATCCGTCTCACCTTTGGGGGGGGGAAGAGAGAAAAAAAACCACCAAAAAAAAACCGTGAAAAAAACCACAAAAAACCGTGAAAAAAACCACAAAAACCCCACAAAAAAAAAAAAAAAAAAAAAAGAGAAAAAAACCCCACAAAAAACCGTGACAAAAACCACAAAAAAAACCCACAAAAAAACCCACAAAAAAAACCCCACAAAAACCCCACCAAAACCCACCAAAAAAACCACAAAAAAACCACCAAAAAGCGACAAAAAAACACAAAAAACCCACAGAAAAGGTGACAAAGAGGTGACAAAGAGGTGACAAAGAGGCGACACGCACCCACGAAGGCGATGGCGCCCCTGCGGCAGGGCTGCCCCGGCACCCGGACCTCGCAGCGCGCCCCGAGCGGGAGCGCGGCCGCCGCCGCCGCCTCCAGGTCCCGGCGCTGCTCCCGCTGCCGCTGCCGCTGCTGCTCCCGCTGCCGGTCCCAGCGGCCCCACGAGCGCTGCCGCAGGAACGAGCGCACCGACTCTGCGGGGACACCGGGGGCACAGCAGGGGTGGCGCTTTGGGGACACGCCGGTCACATTCCCGTTCCTGTCCCCAATCCCGCTCCTGATCCCGATTCCGGTTCTGATCCCATCCCTGGTCCTGTTCCCGGTCCCATTCCCGGTCCCAGCAGCCCCAGAATTGCAGGGACTCTGCGGGGACACCGGGGGGACAGCAGGGGTGGCGCTTTGGGGACACGCCGGTCACATTCCCGTTCGTGTCCCAGTCCTGCTCCTGCCCCAATTCCGGTTCCTGGTCTTGTTCCCGTTCCTATTTCCAGTCCTGATCCCATTCCCAGCCCCATTCCCGGTCCCGTTCCCGGTCCCAGCAGCCCCAGGAGTGCAGGAACCCCATGGGGACACCGGGGACATCAGCGGTGGCGCTTTGGGGACACGCTGGTGCCAGTCCCGTTCGTGTCCCAGTCCCGCTCCCGCTCCCATTCTCGGTTCTGTTCCTATTCCTGATCCCATTCCCGGTCCTGTTCCCGGTCCCAGCAGCCCCAGCATCCCCGGGACCCCGTGGGCACACCCAGGGGACATCAGGGGTGGCACTTTGGGGACAGGGACACCCTGGTGTCCCTCCTGGTCCCATTCCTATTCCTATTCCTATTCCTATTCCTAATCCCATTCCTGCTCCCATTCCAGTTCCTGGTCTTGTTCCCATTCCCGATCCTGATCCCGTTCCCGGTCCCAGCAGCCCCAGGAGCTCAGGGACCCCATGGGGACACCCAGGGGACACCAGGGGTGGCACTTTGGGGACAGGGACACGCTGGTCTCGTTCCTGTCCCAGTCCCGCTCCGGGTCCCATTCTTGGTCCTGATCCCATTCCCAGTCCCGGTTCCTGGTCCCAGCAGCCCCAGGATCTCAGGGACACTGTGGGGACACCCAGGGGACACCAGGAGTGGCACTTTGGGGACAGGGACGCCCTGGTCCCGTTCCTATTCCTGATCCCGTTCCGGTTCCTGACCCCATTCCTATTCCGGTTCCTGGTCTCGTTCCCGTTCCCATTCCCAATCTGGATCCCATTCCCGGTCCCAGCAGCCCCAGCATCCCCGGGACCCCATGGGGACACCCAGGGGACATCAGGGGTGGCACTCTGGGGACACGCTAGTCCCAGTCTCGTTCCTGTCCCCAATCCCGCTCCTGCTCCAATTCCGGTTCCTGGTCTTGTTCCCGTTCCTATTCCCGATCCTGATCCCATTCCCGGTCCTGTTCCTATTCCCGGTCCCAGCAGCCCCAGGATCTCAGGGACCCCATGGGGACACCCAGGGGACACCAGGGGTGGCACTTTGGGGACAGGGACCCTGTGGAGACACCCAGGGGACACCAGGGGTGGCACTGTGGGGACAGGGACCCTGTGGAGACATCCAGGGGACACCAGGGGTGGCACTGTGGGGACAGGGACCCTGTAGAGACATCCAGGGGACACCAGGGGTGGCACTGTGGGGACAGGGACCCCATGGGGACACCCAGGGGACATCAGGGGTGGCACTGTGGGGACCGGGACCCTGTGGAGACATCCAGGGGACATCAGGGGTGGCACTGTGGGGACAGGGACGCGCCGTCCTCTTGTCACAGTCGCTCTCGGCCATCTCGTACTTGGTCACTTGGAACGTGTCCCCAACACCCCCAATGTCCCCAACCCTTCCAATGTCCCCAGTGTCCCCAAACCCTCAATGTCCCCTGATGTCCTCGTTGTCTCCAACACCCTCGGTGTCCCCAATGTCCCCAACACCCCCAATGTCCCCAACACCCTCCATTGTCCCAAATATCCCCAACCCCTCAATGTCCCCCATGTCCCCAACACCTCCAATGTCCCCAATGTCCCCAACACTTCCAATGTCCCCAATACTTCCAATGTCCCCAGTGTCCCCAATATCCTCAACATCCCCAATGTCCCCAACCCCTCAATGTCCCCAACCCCTCTAATGTCCCCATTGTCCCCATTGTCCCCAGTGTCCCCAGTGCCACCTGTCCTCTTGTCACAGTCGCTCTCGGCCATCTCGTACTTGGCCGCCTGTGACACGTCCCCAACACCTCCGATGTCCCCAATGTCCCCAAACCCTCCATGTTCCCAAACCCCCATGTCCCTTGATGTCCTCATTGTCCTCAACACCTCCAATGTCCCCAAACCCCAATGTTCCCAACATTCCAATGTCCCCAGTGTCCCCAATGTCCTCAACAGTTCCCAATGTCCCCAACCCCTCATTGTCCCCAGTGTCCCCATTGTCCCCAGTGTCCCCAGTGCCACCTGTCCTCTTGTCGTAGTCGCTCTCGGCCATCTCGTACTTGGCCACCTGGGACACGTCCTCGAACTGCCCGGCCCGGGCCCCGCTCCGGTCTGTCACCTGCAGGGGGTGGCACTGTGTCATTGTCACCTGCAGGGGGTGGCACTGTGTCATTGTCACCTGCGGGGGTGGCACTGTGTCATTGTCACTTAGGGGGGTGGCACTGTGTCATTGTCACCTGTGGGGTGGCACTGTGTCATTGTCACCTGCGGGGTGGCACTGTGTCATTGTCACTTAGGGGGGTGGCACTGTGTCATTGTCACCTGTGGGGTGGCACTGTGTCATTGTCACCTGCAGGGGGTGGCACTGTGTCATTGTCACCTGCGGGGGTGGCACTGTGTCATTGTCACTTAGGGGGGTGGCACTGTGTCATAGTCACCTGTGGGGTGGCACTGTGTCATTGTCACCTGCGGGGTGGCACTGTGTCATTGTCACTTAGGGGGGTGGCACTGTGTCATTGTCACCTGTGGGGTGGCACTGTGTCATTGTCACCTGCGGGGGTGGCACTGTCACCTGCAGGGGGTGGCACTGTGTCATTGTCACTTAGGGGGGTGGCACTGTGTCATTGTCACCTGCAGGGGGTGGCACTGTCACTTAGGGGGTGGCACTGTGTCATTGTCACCTGCGGGGGTGGCATTGTCACCTGTGGGGTGGCACTGTGTCATTGTCACCTGCGGGGGTGGCACTGTCACCTGCAGAGGGTGGCACTGTGTCATTGTCACCTGCGGGGTGGCACTGTGTCACTGTCACTCAGGGGTGGCATTGTCACTTAGGGGGTGGCACTGTGTCATTGTCACCTGCAGGGGTGGCACTGTCACCTGCAGGGGGTGGCACTGTGTCACTGTCACCTGCGGGGGTGGCACTGTGTCATTGTCACTTAGGGGGGTGGCACTGTGTCATTGTCACCTGCAGGGGGTGGCACTGTCACTTAGGGGGTGGCACTGTGTCATTGTCACCTGCGGGGGTGGCATTGTCACCTGTGGGGTGGCACTGTGTCATTGTCACCTGCGGGGGTGGCACTGTGTCATTGTCACTCAGGGGGGTGGCACTGTGTCATTGTCACCTGCGGGGGTGGCACTGTCACTCAATGATGCCACCCCCACCCCGGTGACACCAGGAGGGGACACAGAGGTGCCACGGTGACACAGAGGTGACACGCGCGTGCACGCGGCACCGCCGGTGACACCGGGAGGGCACAGAGGGGACACAAAGGTGACACGGAGGTGACACGGAGGTGACACAGTGACACAGAGGTGACACGGAGGTGACACAGGTGACACGGTGACACAAGTGACACGGAGATGACACGGAGATGACACGGAAGTGACACAGGTGACACAGTGACACAGAGGTGACACGGAGGCGACACAGGTGACACGGTGACACAAGTGACACGGAGATGACACGGAGATGACACAGTGACACAGAGGGGACACAGAGGTGACACAGAGGGGACACGGAGGTGACACGGAGGTGACACAGGTGACACGGAGGTGACACAGAGGTGACACGGAGGTGACACGGGGTTGACACAAAGGTGACACGGAGATGACACAGGTGACACAGAGGTGACACAGAGGTGACACGGTGACATGCACGTGCAGGCAGCCGTCGGTGACACTGGGAGGGCACAGAGGGGACACAGGGACACAGTGACACTGGGAGGGGACACGGAGGGGACACAGAGGTGACACGCACGTGCACGTGGCAGCCGTCGGTGACACCATGAGGGAACAGGGATGGGACATGGTGACACAGAGGTGACACAGAGGTGACACAGGTGACACGGAGGTGACACGGAGGTGACACGGAGGTGACACAGTGATACAGAGATGACACGGAGGTGACACAGGTGACACGGTGACACAAGTGACACGGAGGTGACACGAAGGTGACACAGTGACACAGAGGGGACACAGAGGTGACACAGAGGTGACACACAGGTGACACAGAGGTGACACAAAGGCGACACAGAGGGGACACAGAGGCGACAGGTGACACAGAAGTGACACAGAGGTGACACAGAGGTGACACAAAGGTGACATGGGTGACACAGGTGACATGGGTGACACGGGTGACACGGAGGTGACACAGTGACACAGAGGTGACACAGGTAACACGGTGACACGCACGTGCAGGCGACAGCCGTCGGTGACACCGGGAGGGCACAGAGGGGACACAGAGGTGACACAGAGGTGACACAGAGGGGACACAGAGGTGACACAGGTGACACGGAGGTGACATGGAGGTGACACAGGTGACACAGGTGACACACAAGTGACACGGTGACACGGAGGTGACACGGGTGACACAGAGGTGACACACAGGTGACACAGGTGACACGGTGACACGCACGTGCAGGCGGCAGCCGTCGGTGACACCGGGAGGGCACAAAGGGGACACAGAGGTGACACAGTGACACACAGGTGACACGGAGGTGACACACAAGTGACACGGTGACACAGAGGTGACAGAGGTGACAGAGGTGACACACGGGTGACACAGGTGACACAGGTGACACGGTGACACGCACGTGCAGGCGGCAGCCGTCGGTGACGGGGTAGGAGCCCAGCAGGGCCTCGTCGCTGTCCAGGGTCCCCAGGGGCTCGTCCTCGGCCCCAAAGAGCTCCAGCTCCATGCACGACGCCGGGGAGCCCACCACCAGCTCCAGCTTGCACTGCGGGGACAAAAGGGACACTGGGGACATTGGGGACAGTCACAGTCCAGTGTCCCCAAGGGTTTGTCACTGGCTCCAGCTCCATGCACGACGCCGGGGAGCCCACCACCAGCTCCAGCTTGCACTGCGGGGACAAAAGGGACACTGGGGACATTGGGGACAGTCACAGTCCAGTGTCCCCAAGGGTTTGTCACTGGCTCCAGCTCCATGCACGACGCCGGGGAGCCCACCACCAGCTCCAGCTTGCACTGCGGGGACAAAGGGGACACTGAGAGTGGCACTGGGGACACTGGGAGTGACACTGGGAGTGACAATGGGGACATTGGGGACAGTCACAGTCCAGTGTCCCCAAGGGTTTGTCACTGGCTCCAGCTCCATGCACGACGCCGGGGAGCCCACCACCAGCTCCAGCTTGCACTGCGGGGACAAAGGGGACACTGGGGACACTGGGAGTGACACTGGGAGTGACAATGGGGACATTGGGACAATCCCAGCGCAGTGTCCCCAAGGGTTTGTCACTGGCTCCAGCTCCATGCACGACGCCGGCGAGCCCACCACCAGCTCCAGCTTGCACTGCGGGGACAAAGGGGACACTGGGGACACTGGGGATGGCACTAGGGACATTGGTGATGGCACTGGGAGTGACACTGGGGACATTGGGGACAGTCACAGTCCAGTGTCCCCAAGGGTTTGTCACTGGCTCCAGCTCCATGCACGACGCCGGGGAGCCCACCACCAGCTCCAGCTTGCACTGCGGGGACAAAGGGGACACTGGGGACACTGGGAGTGACACTGGGAGTGACAATGGGGACATTGGGACAATCCCAGCGCAGTGTCCCCAAGGGTTTGTCACTGGCTCCAGCTCCATGCACGACGCCGGCGAGCCCACCACCAGCTCCAGCTTGCACTGCGGGGACAAAGGGGACACTGGGGACACTGGGGATGGCACTAGGGACATTGGTGATGGCACTGGGAGTGACACTGGGGACATTGGGGACAGTCACAGTCCAGTGTCCCCAAGGGTTTGTCACTGGTTCCAGCTCCATGCACGACGCCGGTGAGCCCACCACCAGCTCCAGCTTGCACTGTGGGGACAAAGGGGACACTGGGGACACTGGGAGTGACACTGGGAGTGACAATGGGGACATTGGGACAATCCCAGCGCAGTGTCCCCAAGGGTTTGTCACTGGTTCCAGCTCCATGCACGACGCCGGGGAGCCCACCACCAGCTCCAGCTTGCACTGCGGGGACAAAGGGGACACTGAGAGTGGCACTGGGGACACTGGGAGTGACACTGGGAGTGACAATGGGGACATTGGGGACAGTCACAGTCCAGTGTCCCCAAGGGTTTGTCACTGGCTCCAGCTCCATGCACGACGCCGGGGAGCCCACCACCAGCTCCAGCTTGCACTGCGGGGACAAAGGGGACACTGGGGACACTGGGAGTGACACTGGGAGTGACAATGGGGACATTGGGACAATCCCAGCGCAGTGTCCCCAAGGGTTTGTCACTGGCTCCAGCTCCATGCACGACGCCGGCGAGCCCACCACCAGCTCCAGCTTGCACTGCGGGGACAAAGGGGACACTGGGGACACTGGGGATGGCACTAGGGACATTGGTGATGGCACTGGGAGTGACACTGGGGACATTGGGGACAGTCACAGTCCAGTGTCCCCAAGGGTTTGTCACTGGTTCCAGCTCCATGCACGACGCCGGTGAGCCCACCACCAGCTCCAGCTTGCACTGTGGGGACAAAGGGGACACTGGGGACACTGGGAGTGACACTGGGAGTGACAATGGGGACATTGGGACAATCCCAGCGCAGTGTCCCCAAGGGTTTGTCACTGGTTCCAGCTCCATGCAGGACATGGGGACACCACCACCAGCTCCAGCTTGCACTGCCGGGGACAAAAGGGACACTGGGGACACTGGGGATGGCATTGGGGACACTGGGAGTGGCACTGGGGACATTGGGAGTGACATTGGGAGTGTCCCAGTTCAGTGTCCCCAAGGGTTTATCCTTGTCACCAAACAGCTCCAGGTCTATGGAGGACATGGGGACACCACCACCAGCTCCAGCATGCACTGCCAGGGGACAAAAGGGACACTGGGGACACTGGGAGTGACACTGGGGACATTGGGAGTGACATTGGGAGTGTCACAGTGCAGCGTCCCCAAGGGCTTGGCCTTGTCACCAAACAGCTCCAGGTCTATGGAGGACATGGGGACACCACCAGCAGCTCCAGCTTGCACTGGGAGGGACAAAAGGGACACTGGGGACACCGGGAGTGGCACTGGGGACATTGGGGACACTGGGGGTGGCACTGGCAGTGTCACAGTTCGGTGTCCCCAAGGGTTTATCCTTGTCACCAAACAGCTCCAGGTCTATGGAGGACATGGGGACACCACCACCAGCTCCAGCTTGCACTGGGAGAGACAAAAGGGACACTGGGGACACCGGGAGTGGCACTGGGGACATTGGGGACATTGGGGGTGGCACTGGCAGTGTCACAGTTCGGTGTCCCCAAGGGTTTGTCATTGGTTCCAGCTCCATGCAGGACATGGGGACACCACCAGCAGCTCCCGCTTGCACTGCTGGGGACAAAGGCGACACTGGGAATGACACTGGGGACACTGGGGATGGCATTGGGGACATTGGGAGTGACATTGGCACAGTCCCAGTAACTCCCAGTTTGCACTGGAGGGGACACAGGGGAGTCCCAGTGGTCCCAGTTTGGGATTTTGGGGTCCCTGGTTTGGGGTTCCCAGTTTGGGGTTCCCAGTTTGGGGTTTGGGGGTTCCCAGTTTGGGGTTTGGGGTTCCCAGTCCTGGTTTGGGGGTTCCTGCCTCCCATTCCCTCCCTCCTGGTTCCCGTTCTCCCGCTTCCGTTCCCATTGTCCCATTCCCGGTCTGGTTCCTTTATCCCGGTCCCAGTCCCATTCTCCCGTTCCCGTTATCCCGGTCCCATTCCCATTGCCCATTCCCATTACCCCGGTCCCATTCCCCTTCTCCCGCTCCTGATCCCATTCCCGTTACCCCGGTTCCATTCCCATGACCCCAATCCCATTCCTTCTATCCCAGTCCAGTTCCCATTATCCCGGTCCCATTCCCATTACCCCGGTCCCATTCCCCTTCTCCCGCTCCTGATCCCGTTCCCGTTACCCCGGTTCCATTCCCATGACCCCAATCCCATTCCTTCTATCCCAGTCCAGTTCCCGTTATCCCGGTCCCATTCCCCTTCTCCCGCTCCTGATCCCATTCCCGTTACCCCGGTTCCATTCCCATTACCGCCATTCCCGTTCCTTCTATCCCGGTCCAGTTCCCGTTATCCCGGTCCCATTCCCCTTCTCCCGCTCCTGATCCCGTTCCCGTTACCCCGGTTCCATTCCCATTACCCCAATCCCGTTCCTTCTATCCCGGTCCAGTTCCCGTTATCCCGGTCCCATTCCCGTTATCCCAGTCCTGCTCCCGTAATCCCGGTCCCGTTCCTTCTATCCCGGTCCTGCTCCCATTATCCCGGTCCAGTTCCCATTATCCCAAGCTCAGTCTTGTTCCCATTATCCCGGTCCCATTCCCGTTCCCACCGTCCTGTTCCCGTCATCTCGGTCCCATTCCCGTTACCCCCGGTCCTATTCCCATTATCCCGGTCCAATTCCCATTATCCCGGTCCTGCTTCCGTTATCCCGGTCCCATTCCCGTTCCCACTGTCCCGTTCCCATTATCCCGGTCTGGTTCCCATTCTCCCGGTCCCATTCCCATTATCCCGATCCCATCCCCGTTCTCCCAGTCCCATTCCCATTCCCCCGGTCCCGTTCCCGTTATCCCGGTCCAATTCCCATTATCCCGGTCCCATTCTCCCTCATCCCGCTCCGGTACCTTGAGCTCGGCGATGGTGAGCGCAGGCGAGAAGCGTTTACAGGCACGGAAAGCGTTCAGGGAGCTGCTCACCGCCAGCCACACCGGGCCCGGCGCGGTCCCGCCGCCGTTCATGGCTCCGGTACCGACCGGGCCCTGCCGGTACCGCCCCCACCGGAACCGAACCGGGAGCCCCGGACACGCCCCAGGCTCCTCCGGCAGCTCCCCGAGCCCCTCCGGGAGCCTCCGGGAGCCTCCGGTTCTCCCGGACCGGGAGCCCCGATCGGTTCCGGGCCCGCCCGAACCGGAGCCCCTTCTGGAACCTTCACGGGCCGCCACAGCCGGGACCGGTGAGGGAGCGGCCAATCAGAGCTTGCGGATGCGGTCACGTGATAGAAACCAACCAATAGCTATCGAGAAAAGGCGGGACTAATAGAAAATTACCCAATATACGCATAAAGGGCGGGATAAATGAGGATTGGCCAATAGGAAGACAGAAAGGGTGGGGGAAATTGAAGCTTAGCCAATAAGAAGGCGGGTAGGGCGTGTCTAAGAGTGAAAGGACCAATAAAATAAAGAATGGGCGGGGCACACAGGATTGGCCAATAGAAATAAGCCAATGAGGGTCTAAGGGGTGTGTTAACCAATGAAAAGATAAAAAGCGAATGATTGATGGGCGCTTTGACCAATGAGATGAGGGAGGAAGTGGAAGGGGGCGTGTCCGCGCAGCCATGGACGGGGACGGCGCGTACGAGCCGGGCTTCGTGGGGATCCGCTTCTGCCAGGAATGGTGAGGGAAAACAGCGGGAGAACACCGGGAAAACAGCGGGAATGTCGAAGGGAAAAACACCTGGGAATGCGGGGGGAAACACCGGGAATGTCGGGGGGAAAACACCGGGAACGCGGGGGGAAAACACCGGGAATGCGGGGGGGAAACACCGGGAATGTCGGGGGGGAAACACCGGAAATGCGGGGGGAAACCAGCGGGAATGTCTGGGGGAAAACACCGGGAATGCGGGGGGAAAACACCGGGAATGTCGGGGGGAAAACACTGGGAATGCGGGGGGAAACCAGCGGGAATGTCGGGGGGGAAACACCGGGAATGCGGGGGGAAACCAGCGGGAATGTCGGGGGGGAAAACACCGGGAATGCGGGGGGAAACCAGCGGGAATGTCGGGGGGGAAAACACCGGGAATGCGGGGGGAAACCAGCGGGAATGTCGGGGGGGAAAACACCGGGAATGCGGGGGGAAACCAGCGGGAATGTCGGGGGGAAAACACCGGGAATGCGCCGGGGATGCACCGGGAGAGGCGGGGGGGACAGGCGGGGTGCGGCGGGGAATGGCGGGAATCGTGAGGGGAGCACCGGAAGTCGTGAGGGGGAAACGGGGGTCGTGAGGGGGGAAACGGAGAATTGTGAGGGGGAAATATTGGGAATTTTGAGGGGAAACATCGGGAATTGTGAGGGGTAAGTTTGGGAATTTGGAGGGAGAAAATATCGGGAGTTGCGAGGAGGAAAATTGGGAATTTTGAGGGGGAAAATTGGGAATTTTGTGGTGAAAATTTGGGAATTGTGTGGTGGAAAATTGGGAATTTTATGGGGGGAAATTGAGAATTTTGAGGTGGAAAGTTGAGAATTTTGAGGTGGAAAATTGAGAATTTTGTGGTGGGAAATCGGGAATTTTATGGGGGAAAATTGGGAATTGTGAGGGGAAAAATAGAGGGAGCTGTGAGGGGAAAAAATGGGAATTTTGTGGTGAAAATTTGGGAATTTTGTGGTGATAGGAAATTGGGAATTTTGTGGAGAAAAATTGAGAATTGTGTGGTGGAAAATTGGGAATTTTATGGTGAAAATTTGGGAATTGTGTGGTGGAAAATTTGGAATTGTGTTGTTGAAAAATGGGAATTCTGAGGTAGAAAATGGGGAATTTTATGGGGGTAAAAAAGGGAATTCTAAGGTGAAAAATTGGGAAATTGTGGTGGAGAATTGATAATTTTTATGGTGGAAAAAACGGAATTTTGTGGTGGAAAATTGGGAGTTTTATGGGGAAAATTGGGAATTTTATGGTGAAAATCAGAATTTTATGGTTGAAAAATTGGGAATTTTGTGGTGGAAATTTAGGAATTTTGAGGGAAAAAAATTGGGAATTTTATGGTGAAAATTTGGGAATTTTATGGTGAAAATTTGGGAATTGTGAGGTGGAGATTTGGGAATTTTGTGGTGGAAAATTGGGAGTTTTGTGGTGGAAAAAACGGAATTTTGTGGTTGAAAAATTGGGAATTTTATGGTGAAAAATTGGGAATTTTGTGGTGGAAATTTAGGAATTTTGAGGGGAAAAATTGGGAATTTTGAGGGGAAAATTTGGGAATTGTGTGGTGGAAAATTGGGAATTTTGAGGTGAAAAATTGAGAATTTTATGGTGAAAAAATTGGGAATTTTGAGGTGGAAAATTGGGAATTTTATGGTGAAAATTTGGGAATTGTGTGGTGGAAAATTGGGAATTTTGTTTTTGAAAAATGGGAATTCTGAGATAGAAAATGGGGGAATTTTATGGTGGTAAAAAAGGGAATTCTAAGGTGAAAAATTGGGAATTTTGTGGTGGAGAATTGAGAATTTTATGGTGGAAAAAATGGAATTTTGTGGTGGAAAATTGGGAACTTTATGGTGAAAATCAGAATTTTATGGTTGAAAAATTGGGAATTTTGTGGTGAAAATTGGGAGTTTTGAGGGAAAAAAATTGGGCATTTTATGGTGAAAAACATGGAAATTTTGTGGGGAAGATTGGGAATTTTGTGGGGAAAAATTGGGAATTGTGTGAGGGAAAAAATTGAGAATTTTGAGGTGAAAAATGGGGAATGTTGAGGGGAAAAATTGGGAATTTTATGGTGGAAAATTGGGAATTTTGAGGTGAAAAAATTGAGAATTTTGTGGTGGGAAATTGGGAATTCTGAGGTAAAAAATTGGGAATTTTATGGTCATAAAAAAGGGAATTCTATAGTGAAAAAAAAGGGAATTTAGTGGTGAAAAAATGGGAATTTTGTGGTGAAAAATTGGGAATTTTGTGGTGGAAATTTAGGAATTTTGAGGGGAAAAATTGGGAATTTTGAGGTAAAAAATTGGGAATTTTGAGGGGAAAATTTGGGAATTGTGTGGTGGAAAATTGGGAATTTTGAGGTGAAAAATTGGGAATTGTGTGGTGGAAATTTGGGAATTGTGTGGGGAAAAGGGCGGGAGTTTCCCCCCGGAGCCTCCCAGTAAATCCCAGTTTGCCCAGTAACAACATGCTGTACCCCAAGGAGGACAAGGAGAACCGGATCCTGCTCTACGCCGTGAGTGCTCAAACTGGGACCAGTTTGGGACTGGCACTGGGACTGGGCCCTCCCAGTTCATCCCAGTTCATCCCAGTCCATCCCAGTGCATCCCAGTGCATCCCAGTTCATCCCAGTCCATCCCAGTGCATCCCAGTTCATCCCAGTTCATCCCAGTGCATCCCAGTTCATCCCCAGTGCTCCCAGTGCATCCCAGTTCATCCCAGTCCATCCCAGTGCATCCCAGTGCTCCCCAGTCCATCCCAGTTCATCCCAGTTCATCCCAGTTTATCCCAGTCCATCCCAGTCCCTCCCAGTTCATCGCAGTTTATCCCAGTTCATCCCAGTCCCTCCCAGTTCATCGCAGTTTATCCCAGTTCATCCCAGTCCATCCCAGTTCATCCCAGTCCATCCCAGTGCATCCCAGTTCATCCCAGTTCATCCCAGTTCATCCCAGTGCATCCCAGTTCATCCCAGTCCATCCCAGTGCTCCCCAGTTCATCCCAGTCCATCCCAGTTCATCCCAGTCCATCCCAGTTTATCCCAGTCCATCCCAGTCCCTCCCAGTCCATCCCAGTTTATCCCAGTTCATCCCAGTCCATCCCAGTCCCTCCCAGTCCCTCCCAGTCCGTCTCAGTCCATCCCAGTCCCTCCCAGTCCATCCCAGTCCCTCCCAGTCCATCCCAGTCCATCCCAGTCCCTCCCAGTCCCTCCCAGTCCGTCCCAGTCCGTCCCAGTCCCTCCCAGTCCCTCCCAGTCCGTCCCAGTCCATCCCAGTCCGTCCCAGTCCCTCCCAGTCCCTCCCAGTCCCTCCCAGTCCCTCCCAGTCCGTCCCAGTCCCTCCCAGTCCATCCCAGTCCGTCCCCAGTCCCTCCCAGTCCGTCCCAGTCCATCCCAGTCCCTCCCAGTCCCTCCCAGTCCCTCCCAGTCCATCCCAGTCCCTCCCAGTCCCTCCCAGTCCCTCCCAGTCCCTCCCAGTTCATCCCAGTTCATCCCAGTCCATCCCAGTCCCTCCCAGTCCCTCCCAGTCCCTCCCAGTTCATCCCAGTTCATCCCAGTCCATCCCAGTCCATCCCAGTCCCTCCCAGTCCGTCCCAGTCCCTCCCAGTCCCTCCCAGTCCCTCCCAGTCCGTCCCAGTCCGTCCCAGTCCATCCCAGTCCGTCCCAGTCCCTCCCAGTCCCTCCCAGTCCATCCCAGTTCATCCCAGTCCCTCCCAGTCCGTCCCAGTCCATCCCAGTCCCTCCCAGTGCAGGAACTGCGATTACCAGCAGGAGGCCGACAACAGCTGCATCTACGTCAACAAGATCACGCACGAAGTGGAGTGAGTGGCCAAAAATCCTGAAAATATCCCTGAAACGCTCCTAAAATATTCCCAAAATATCCTCAAAAATATCCCTAAATATTCCCAAAATATTCCCAAAATATCCCTAAAATATTCCCAAAATGTTCCTAAAATATTCCCAAAATATTCCTAAAATATTCTCAAAATATCCCCTAAATATCCCAAAATATCCCTAAAATATCCCTAAAATATTCCTAAAATATTCTTAAAATATTCCTAAAATATCCCTAAAATATTCCCAAAATATTCCTGAAATATCCTCAAAAATATCCCTAAATATCCCCTAAATATCCCTAAAATATCCCTAAAGTATTCCCAAACTATCCCTAAAATATTCCCAAAATATTCCTAAAATATCCCCAAAATATTCCTAAAATACCCTCAAAAATGTCCCTAAAATATTCCCAAAATATCCCCAAAGTATTCGTGAAATATTCCCAAATATTCCTGAAATATCCCTAAAATATTCCCAAATATTCTCAAAATATCCTAAAATATTCTCAAAAATATCCCTAAAATATTCCCAAAATATCCTGAAAGTATCCCCAAAATACCCCTAAAATATCCCCCAAATATTCCTAAAATATCCCCAAAATACCGCCAAAATATTCCCAAAATATCCCCTAAATATCCCAAAATATCCCTAAAATATTCCCAAAATATTCCTAAATTATTCCCAAAATATCCCTAAAATATGCTCAAAAATATCCTTAAATATCTCTAAATATTCCTAAAATATTCCCAAAATATCCCTAAAATATCCCCAAAATATTCCTAAAATATCCTCAAAATATCCCTAAAATATTCAAAAAATAATCCTAAAATATTCCCAAAATATTCCCAAAATATCCTGAAAGTATCCCCAAAATGCCCCTAAAATATTCCTAAAATATCCCCAAAATATTCCTGAAATTTTCCCAAAGTATTCCTGAAATATCTCTAAAATATCCCCCAAATATTTTCAAAATATTCTGAAACATGCTCAAAAATATCTCTAAATTATCCTTAAAATATTCCCAAAATATCCCTAAAATATTCAAAAATAATTCTAAAATATTCCCAAAATATTCCCAAAATATCCTGAAAGTATCCCCAAAATACCCCTAAAATATTTCCAAAATATTCTTAAAATGTTCCCACAATATTCCTGAAATATCCCCAAAATATCCCCCAAATGTTTTCAAAATATCCTGAAATATCCTCAAAAATATTCCTAAAATATTCCCAAAATACTCCTAAAATATTCCTAAAATATCCCTAAAATATTCCTAAAATATTCCCAAAATATTCTCAAAATATCCTAAAATATCCTCAAAAAATGTCCCTAAAATATCCTCAAAAATATCCCTAAAATATTCCCAAAGTATTCCTAAAATATCCCCAAAATATTCCTAAAATATTCCCAAAATATTCCTAAAATATTCCCAAATTATTCCTGAAATATCTCTAAAATATCCCCCAAAAATTTTCAAAATATCCTAAAATATTCTCAAAAATATCCCTAAAATATTCCCAAAATATCCTGAAAGTATCCCCAAAATACCCCTAAAATATCCCCCAAATATTCCTAAAATATCCCCAAAATACCCCTAAAATATTCCTGAAATTTTCCCGAAGTATTCCTGAAATATCTCTAAAATATCCCCCAAATATTCCCAAAATATTCCTAAACTATTCCTAAAATATCTTCTAAGTATCCCTAAAATACCCCCAAAATATTCCTAAATTATCCCCAAAATATCCCCAAAATATTCCAAAAATATTCCTAAAATATTCCTAAAATATCCCTAAAATATTCCTAAAATATTCCTAAAACATTCCTAAAATATTCCCAAAATATTCTCAAAATATCCTAAAATATCCTCAAAAATATCCCTAAAATATCCTCAAAAATATCCCTAAAATATTCCCAAAGTATTCCTAAAATATCCCCAAAATATTCCTAAAATATCCCTAAAATATTCCCAAAATGTTCCTGAAATATCCCTAAAATATCCCCCAAATATTCTCAAAATATCCTAAAATATTCTCAAAAATATCCCTAAAATATTCCCCAAAATATCCTGAAAGTATCCCCAAAATACCCCTAAAATATTCCCAAAATATCCCTAAAATATTCCCCAAAATATTCCTAAATTATTCCCAAAATATCCCTAAAATGTGCTCAAAAATATCCTTAAATATCTCTAAATATTCCTAAAATATTCCCAAAATATCCCTAAAATATCCCTAAAATATCCCCAAAATATTCCTAAAATATTCCCAAAATATTCCCTAAATATTCTCAAAAATATCTCTAAAATATTCTCAAAATATCCTAAAATATCCTCAAAAATATCCCTAAAATATTCCCAAAATATCCTCAAAAATATCCCTAAAACATCCCCAAAATCTTCCTAAAATATCCCTAAAATATTCTTAAAATATTCCTAAAATATCCCTAAAATATTCCCAAAATATTCCTAAAATATCCCCCAAATATTCCTAAAATATTCTTAAAATATCCCCAAAATTTTCCCAAAATATCTCTAAAATATCCCCAAAATATTCCTAAAATATTCCCAAAATTTCCCCTTAATATCCCAAAATATTCCTGAAATATCCCTGAAATATCCCCCAAATATTCCCTAAAATATTCCTAAAATATTCCCAAAATATTCCTAAAATATTCAAAAATATTTCCAATTCTGGGTGGATTTTTGTGGGAATTTTGGGTGGATTTTGGGGAATTTTTTGGAGATCTTTGGGGAATTTTTAGGGAATTTTTGGTGGATTTTTGGGAAATTTTGGGGCCATTTTGGGTGGATTTTTTGGGAATTTTTGGGAGAATTTTGGGTGTATATTTTTGGGAATTCTTGGGTAGTTTGGGGGCATTCTGGGTGGATTTTTGAGAAATTTTGGAGAATTTTTAGTGAATTTTCCTGGAATTCTGGGTCGATTTCTTGAGATTTTTGGGGACTTCGGAGAGAATTTTTGGAGAATTTTGGGCGGATTTTTGGGAATTCTGGGTGGATTTTTATGTGGATTTTTGTGGTAATTTTGGGCGGATTTTTCTGGAATTTTCAGTAATTTTGGGGGGGAATATTTAGGGAATTTTTGGAGAATTTTTTGGAATTCTGGGTGGATTTTGGGGGGAATTTTGGGGCAATTTTGGGGAATTCTGGGTGGATTTTGGGGGGAATTTTGGGGCAATTTTGGGGAATTCTGGGTGGATTTTTGAGTATTTTTTGTGGAATTTTTTGGGGATTTTTGGTGCATTTGAGCAGAATTCCCAACCCTCCCATCATGGAAGGATTTTAGGAATTCTGGGTGGATTTTGAGGGAATTTTGGGCGGATTTTTCTGGAATTTTCAGTGATTTTGGGGGGGAATATTTAGGGAATTTTTGGAGAATTTTTAGGGAATTTTGGGTGGATTTTTGTGTGGATTTTGGGGGAATTTTGGGTGGATTTTGGGGGAATTTTGGGTGGATTTTTCTGGAATTTTCAGTAATTTTTTGGGGGGGAATATTTAGGGAATTTTTGGAGAATTTTTAGGGAATTTTGGGTGGATTTTTTTTGAAATTTCTTGGAATTTTGGGAGGAATTTGGGGGCAATTTTGGGGAATTCTGGGTGGATTTTTGAGGAATTTTTGTGGAATTTTTTTTGGATTTTGGTGCATTTGAGCAGAATTCCCAAACCCTCCCATCATGGAAGGATTTTAGGGAATTCTGGGTGTATTTTTTGGGAATTTTGGGTGGATTTTTCTGGAATTTTCAGTAATTTTGGGGCGGAATATTTAGGGAATTTTTGGAGAATTTTTAGGGAATTCTGGGTGGATTTTTGTGTGGATTTTTGGGGAATTCTGGGTGGATTTTGGGGGAATTCTGGGTGGATTTTTTTGGAATTTTCAGTAATTTTTGGGGGGGAATATTTAGGGAATTTTTGGAGAATTTTTAGGGAATTTTGGGTGGATTTTTGTGTGGATTTTTGGGGAATTCTGGGTGGATTTTTTGGGAATTTTGGGTGGATTTTTCTGGAATTTTCAGTAATTTTGGGGGGGAATATTTAGGGAATCTTCAGAGAATTTTTAGGGAATTTTGGGTGGATTTTTGTGTGGATTTTTGGGGAATTCTGGGTGGATTTTGGGGGAATTTTGGGTGGATTTTTTTTGAAATTTCTTGGGAATTTTGGGAGGAATTTTGGGGCAATTTTGGGGAATTCTGGGTGGATTTTTGAGGAATTTTTGTGGAATTTTTTGGATTTTGGGTTCATTTGAGCAGAATTCCCAAACCCTCCCATCATGGAAGGATTTTAGGGAATTCTGGGTGGATTTTGGGGGAATTTTGGGCGGATTTTTCTGAAATTTTCAGTGATTTTGGGGGGGAATATTTAGGGAATTTTTGGAGAATTTTTAGGGAATTTTGGGTGGATTTTTGGGTGGATTTTTCTGGAATTTTCAGTAATTTTGGGGGGGAATATTTAGGGAATTTTCAGAGAATTTTTAGGGAATTTTGGGTGGATTTTTTTTGAAATTTCTTGGGAATTTTGGGAGGAATTTTGGGGCAATTTTGGGGAATTCTGGGTGGATTTTTGGGAATTTTTGTGGAATTTTTTGGGGATTTTGGTGCATTTGAGCAGAATTCCCAAATCCTCCCATCATGGAAGGATTTTAGGGAATTCTGGGTGGATTTTGAGGGAATTTTGGGCGGATTTTTCTGGAATTTTCAGTAATTTTGGGGGGGAATATTTAGGAATTTTTGGAGAATTTTTAGGAAATTTTTGGAGAATTTTTTGGGAATTTTGGGTGGATTTTTATGTGGATTTTTGGGGAATTCTGGGTGAATTTTTCTGGAATTTTCAGTGATTTTGGGGGGGAATATTTAGGGAATTTTTGGAGAATTTTTAGGAAATTTTTGGAGAATTTTTTGGGAATTCTGGGTGGATTTTGGGGGGAATTTTGGGGCAATTTTGGGGAATTCTGGGTGGATTTTTGTGTGGATTTTTGGGGAATTCTGGGTGGATTTTTTGGGAATTTTGGGTGGATTTTTCTGGAACTTTCAGTAATTTTTTGGGGGGAATATTTAGGGAATTTTTGGAGAATTTTTAGGGAATTTTTGGGTGGATTTTTGTGTGGATTTTTGGGGAATTCTGGGTGGATTTTTCTGGAATTTTCAGTGATTTTGGGGGGAATATTTAGGGAATTTTTGGAGAATTTTTAGGGAATTTTGGGTGGATTTTTTTTGAAATTTCTTGGGAATTTTGGGAGGAATTTGGGGGCAATTTTGGGGAATTCTGGGTGGATTTTTGAGGAATTTTTGTGGAATTTTTTTTGGATTTTGGTGCATTTGAGCAGAATTCCCAAACCCTCCCATCATGGAAGGATTTTAGGGAATTCTGGGTGGATTTTGGGGGAATTTTTTTTGGATTTTGGTGCATTTGAGCAGAATTCCCAAACCCTCCCATCATGGAAGGATTTTAGGGAATTCTGGGTGGATTTTGGGGGAATTTTGGGCGGATTTTTCTGCAATTTTCAGTAATTTTTTTGGGGGGAATATTTAGGAATTTTTGGAGAATTTTTAGGGAATTTTGGGTGGATTTTTGTGTGGATTTTTGGGG
>NW_026536396.1:0-43040 GCF_028551555.1 Melozone crissalis
CTGCTTCTTCGCGCAAAGACGATTCTGCCGCTCACAGTGCTCTGCGGTGTGCGCCTTGTGCCGAAAGAGGTCCGGGAGCGGTGCTTAGCTCTGCAGAGCACCGTACCTTCGTCTTTAGCCTCTCTTCTCGTCTACACCTTAGCAAAAAGCTTTTCCACTCTGACTGGCAAGGAGAAACTGTGCCAGCACAAAAAACATCTCCCATCGTGTTCTAGAGGCTGCACGGAGGTCTGCCGAGTGTTTTGCAAGAAGAGAAAGAAAGTTGTCCAAAACAGCTTGCAATCGAATATTCATGTGAATAGAAAAGGCAGGAGAGTGGTCAGGTACTGTTTTCTCTCAGTTGGCACGCTGCGCACGACAATCGCAGTGTTGTACAGCTTGTTTCATCACCTTTGCGAAGTTGCCGCTCTCTCCGGCTCCCGGAGACGAAGAAGCTGCTTCTTCGCGCAAAGACGATTCTGCCGCTCACAGTGCTCTGCGGTGCGCGCCTTCTGCCGAAAGAGCCCCGGGAGCGGTGCTTAGCTCTGCAGAGCACCGTACCTTCGTCTTTAGCCTCTCTTCTCGTCTACATCTTAGCAAAAAGCTTTCCACTCTGTCTGGCAAGGACAAACTGTGCCACCACAGAAAACATCTCCCATCGTGTTCTAGAGGCTGCACGGAGGTCTGCCGAGTGTTTTGCAAGAAGAGAAAGAAAGTTGTCCAAAACAGCTTGCAATCGAATGTTCATGTGAATAGAAAAGGCAGGAGAGTGGTCAGGTACTGTTTTCTCTCAGTTGGCAAGCTGCGCACACAATCGCAGGGTTGTACAGCTTGTTTCATCACCTTTGCGAAGTTGCCGCTCTCTCCGGCTCCCGGAGACGAAGAAGCTGCTTCTTCGCGCAAAGACGATTCTGCCGCTCACAGTGCTCTGCGGTGTGCGCCTTCTGCCGAAAGAGGTCCGGGAGCGGTGCTTAGCTCTGCAGAGCACCGTTACCTTCGTCTTTAGCCTCTCTTCTCGTCTACATCTTAGCAAAAAGCTTTTCCACTCTGTCTGGCAAGGAGAAACTGTGCCAGCACAGAAAACATCTCCCATCGTGTTCTAGAGGCTGCACGGAGGTCTGCCGAGTGTTTTGCAAGAAGAGAAAGAAAGTTGTCCAAACAGCTTGCAATCGAATGTTCATGTGAATAGAAAAGGCAGGAGAGTGGTCAGGTACTGTTTTCTCTCAGTTGGCACGCTGCGCACACAATCGCAGGGTTGTACAGCTTGTTTCATCATCTTTGCGAAGTTGCCGCTCTCTCCGGCTTCCGGAGACGAAGAAGCTGCTTCTTCGCGCAAAGACGATTCTGCCCGCTCACAGTGCTCTGCGGTGTGCGCCTTCTGCCGAAAGAGGCCCGGGAGCGGTGCTTAGCTCTGCAGAGCACCGTACCTTCGTCTTTAGCCTCTCTTCTCGTCTACATCTTAGCAAAAGCTTTTCCACTCTGTCTGGCAGGGAGAAATTGCGCCAGCACAGAAAACATCTCCCATCGTGTTCTAGAGGCTGCACGGAGGTCTGCGGAGTGTTTTGCACGAAGAGAAAGAAAGTTGTCCAAAACAGCTTGCAATCGAATGTTCATGTGAAGAGAAATGGCAGGAGAGTGATCAGGTACAGTTTTCTCTCAGTTGGCAAGCTGCGCACACAATCGCAGTGTTGTACAGCTTGTTTCATCACCTTTGCGAAGTTGCCGCTCTCTCCGGCTCCCGGAGACGAAGAAGCTGCTTCTTCGTGCAAAGACGATTCTGCTGCTCACAGTGCTCTGCGGTGTGCGCCTTCTGCCGAAAGAGGTCCGGGAGCGGTGCTTAGCTCTGCAGAGCACCGTACCTTCGTCTTTAGCCTCTCTTCTCATCTACATCTTAGCAAAAAGCTTTTCCACTCTGTCTGGCAAGAAGAAACTGTGCCAGCACAGAAAACATCTCCCATCGTGTTCTAGAGGCTGCACGCAGGTCTGCCGAGTGTTTTGCAAGAAGAGAAAGAAAGTTGTCCAAAACAGCATCCAATCGAATGTTCATGTGAATAGAAAAGGCAGGAGAGTGGTCAGGTACTGTTTTCTCTCAGTTGGCAAGCTGTGCACACAATCGCAGTGTTGTACAGCTTGTTTCATCACCTTTGCGAAGTTGCCGCTCTCTCCGGCTCCCGGAGACGAAGAAGCTGCTTCTTCGCGCAAAGACGATTCTGCCGCTCACTGTGTTCTGCAGTGTGTGTCTTCTGCAGAAAGAGGCCCGGGAGCTGTGCTTAGCTCTGCAGAGTACCATACCTGCTTCTTTAGCCTCTCTTCTCGTCTACATCTTAGCAAAAAGCTTTTCCACTCTTTCTGGCAAGGAGAAACTGTGCCGGCACAAAAAACATCTCCCATCGTGTTCTAGAGGCTGCACGGAGGTCTGCCGAGTGTTTTGCAAGAAGAGAAAGAAAGTTCTCCAAAACAGCTTGCAATCGAATGTTCATGTGAATAGAAAAGGCAGGAGAGTGGTCAGGTACTGTTTTCTCTCAGTTGGCAAGCTGCGCACACAATCGCAGTGTTGTACAGCTTGTTTCATCACCTTTGCGAAGTTGCCGCTCTCTCCGGCTCCCGGAGACGAAGAAGCTGCTTCTTCGCGCAAAGACGATTCTGCCGCTCACAGTGCTCTGCGGTGTGCGCCTTCTGCCGAAAGAGGTCCGGGAGCGGGGCTTAGCTCTGCAGAGCACCGTACCTTCGTCTTTAGCCTCTCTTCTCGTCTACATCTTAGCAAAAAGCTTTTCCACTCTGTCTGGCAAGGAGAAACTGTGCCAGCACAAAAAACATCTCCCATCGTGTTCTAGAGGCTGCACGCAGGTCTGCCGAGTGTTTTGCAGGAAGAGAAAGAAAGTTGTCCAAAACAGCTTGCAATCGAATGTTCATCTGAATAGAAAAGCCAGGAGAGTGGTCAGGTACTGTTTTCTCTCAGTTGGCAAGCTGCGCACACAATCGCAGTGTTGTACAGCTTGTTTCATCACCTTTGCGAAGTTGCCGCTCTCTCCGGCTCCCGGAGACGAAGAAGCTGCTTCTTCGCGCAAAGACGATTCTGCCGCTCACAGTGCTCTGCGGTGTGCGCCTTCTGCCGAAAGAGGCCCGGGAGCGGTGCTTAGCTCTGCAGAGCACCGTACCTTCGTCTTTAGCCTCTCTTCTCGTCTACATCTTAGCAAAAAGCTTTTCCACTCTGTCTGGCAGGGAGAAATTGCGCCAGCACAGAAAACATCTCCCATCGTGTTCTAGAGGCTGCACGGAGGTCTGCGGAGTGTTTTGCACGAAGAGAAAGAAAGTTGTCCAAAACAGCTTGCAATCGAATGTTCATGTGAAGAGAAATGGCAGGAGAGTGATCAGGTACAGTTTTCTCTCAGTTGGCAAGCTGCGCACACAATCGCAGTGTTGTACAGCTTGTTTCATCACCTTTGCGAAGTTGCCGCTCTCTCCGGCTCCCGGAGACGAAGAAGCTGCTTCTTCGTGCAAAGACGATTCTGCTGCTCACAGTGCTCTGCGGTGTGCGCCTTCTGCCGAAAGAGGTCCGGGAGCGGTGCTTAGCTCTGCAGAGCACCGTACCTTCGTCTTTAGCCTCTCTTCTCATCTACATCTTAGCAAAAAGCTTTTCCACTCTGTCTGGCAAGAAGAAACTGTGCCAGCACAGAAAACATCTCCCATCGTGTTCTAGAGGCTGCACGCAGGTCTGCCGAGTGTTTTGCAAGAAGAGAAAGAAAGTTGTCCAAAACAGCATCCAATCGAATGTTCATGTGAATAGAAAAGGCAGGAGAGTGGTCAGGTACTGTTTTCTCTCAGTTGGCAAGCTGTGCACACAATCGCAGTGTTGTACAGCTTGTTTCATCACCTTTGCGAAGTTGCCGCTCTCTCCGGCTCCCGGAGAAGACGAAGAAGCTGCTTCTTCGCGCAAAGACGATTCTGCCGCTCACTGTGTTCTGCAGTGTGTGTCTTCTGCAGAAAGAGGCCCGGGAGCTGTGCTTAGCTCTGCAGAGTACCATACCTGCTTCTTTAGCCTCTCTTCTCGTCTACATCTTAGCAAAAAGCTTTTCCACTCTTTCTGGCAAGGAGAAACTGTGCCGGCACAAAAACATCTCCCATCGTGTTCTAGAGGCTGCACGGAGGTCTGCCGAGTGTTTTGCAAGAAGAGAAAGAAAGTTCTCCAAAACAGCTTGCAATCGAATGTTCATGTGAATAGAAAAGGCAGGAGAGTGGTCAGGTACTGTTTTCTCTCAGTTGGCAAGCTGCGCACACAATCGCAGTGTTGTACAGCTTGTTTCATCACCTTTGCGAAGTTGCCGCTCTCTCCGGCTCCCGGAGACGAAGAAGCTGCTTCTTCGCGCAAAGACGATTCTGCCGCTCACAGTGCTCTGCGGTGTGCGCCTTCTGCCGAAAGAGGTCCGGGAGCGGGGCTTAGCTCTGCAGAGCACCGTACCTTCGTCTTTAGCCTCTCTTCTCGTCTACATCTTAGCAAAAAGCTTTTCCACTCTGTCTGGCAAGGAGAAACTGTGCCAGCACAAAAAACATCTCCCATCGTGTTCTAGAGGCTGCACGCAGGTCTGCCGAGTGTTTTGCAGGAAGAGAAAGAAAGTTGTCCAAAACAGCTTGCAATCGAATGTTCATCTGAATAGAAAAGCCAGGAGAGTGGTCAGGTACTGTTTTCTCTCAGTTGGCAAGCTGCGCACACAATCGCAGTGTTGTACAGCTTGTTTCATCACCTTTGCGAAGTTGCCGCTCTCTCCGGCTCCCGGAGACGAAGAAGCTGCTTCTTCGCGCAAAGACGATTCTGCCGCTCACAGTGCTCTGCGGTGTGCGCCTTCTGCCGAAAGAGGTCCGGGAGCGGTGCTTAGCTCTGCAGAGCACCGTACCTTCGTCTTTAGCCTCTCTTCTCGTCTACATCTTAGCAAAAAGCTTTTCCACTCTGTCTGGCAAGGAGAAACTGTGCCAGCACAGAAAACATCTCCCATCGTGTTCTAGAGGCTGCACGGAGGTCTGCCGAGTGTTTTGCAGGAAGAGAAAGAAAGTTGTCCAAAACAGCTTGCAATCGAATGTTCATGTGAATAGAAAAGGCAGGAGAGTGGTCAGGTACTGTTTTCTCTCACTTGGCAAGCTGGGCACACAATCGCAGGGTTGTACAGCTTGTTTCATCACCTTTGCGAAGTTGCCGCTCTCTCCGGCTCCCGGAGACGAAGAAGCTGCTTCATCGCGCAAAGACGATTCTGCCGCTCACAGTGCTCTGCAGTGTGCGACTTCTGCCGAAAGAGCCCCGGGAGCTGTGCTTAGCTCTGAGAAGCACCATACGTGCTTCTTTAGCCTCTCTTCTCGTCTACATCTTAGCAAAAAGCTTTTCCACTCTGTCTGGCAAGGAGAAACTGTGCCAGCACAGAAAACATCTCCCATCGTGTTCTAGAGGCTGCACGGAGGTCTGCGAGTGTTTTGCAAGAAGAGAAAGCAAGTTGTCCAAAACAGCTTGCAATCGAATGTTCATGTGAATAGAAAAGGCAGGAGAGTGGTCAGGTACTGTTTTCTCTCAGTTGGCAAGCTGCGCACACAATCGCACTGTTGTACAGCTTGTTTCATCACCTTTGCGAAGTTGCCGCTCTCTCCGGCTCCCGGAGACGAAGAAGCTGCTTCTTCGCGCAAAGACGATTCTGCCGCTCACAGTGCTCTGCGGTGTGCGCCTTCTGCCGAAAGAGCCCCGGGAGCGGTGCTTAGCTCTGCAGAGCACCGTACCTTCGTCTTTAGCCTCTCTTCTCGTCTACATCTTAGCAAAAAGCTTTTCCACTCTGTCTGGCAAGGAGAAACTGTGCCAGCACAAAAAACATCTCCCATCGTGTTCTAGAGGCTGCACGCAGGTCTGCCGAGTGTTTTGCAAGAAGAGAAAGAAAGTTGTCCAAAACAGCTTGCAATCGAATGTTCATGTGAATAGAAAAGGCAGGAGAGTGGTCAGGTACTGTTTTCTCTCACTTGGCAAGCTGCGCACACAATCGCAGTGTTGTACAGCTTGTTTCATCACCTTTGCGAAGTTGCCGCTCTCTCCGGCTCCCGGAGACGAAGAAGCTGCTTCTTCGCGCAAAGACGATTCTGCCGCTCACAGTGCTCTGCGGTGTGCGCCTTCTGCCGAAAGAGGTCCGGGAGCGGTGCTTAGCTCTGCAGAGCACCGTACCTTCGTCTTTAGCCTCTCTTCTCGTCTACACCTTAGCAAAAAGCTTTTCCACTCTGTCTGGCAAGGAGAAACTGTGCCAGCACAAAAAACATCTCCCATCGTGTTCTAGAGGCTGCACGGAGGTCTGCCGAGTGTTTTGCAAGAAGAGAAAGAAAGTTGTCCAAAACAGCTTGCAATCGAATATTCATGTGAATAGAAAAGGCAGGAGAGTGGTCAGGTACTGTTTTCTCTCAGTTGGCACGCTGCGCACACAATCGCAGTGTTGTACAGCTTGTTTCATCACCTTTGCGAAGTTGCCGCTCTCTCCGGCTCCCGGAGACGAAGAAGCTGCTTCTTCGCGCAAAGACGATTCTGCCGCTCACAGTGCTCTGCGGTGCGCGCCTTCTGCCGAAAGAGCCCCGGGAGCGGTGCTTAGCTCTGCAGAGCACCGTACCTTCGTCTTTAGCCTCTCTTCTCGTCTACATCTTAGCAAAAAGCTTTTCCACTCTGTCTGGCAAGGACAAACTTTGCCACCACAGAAAACATCTCCCATCGTGTTCTAGAGGCTGCACGGAGGTCTGCCGAGTGTTTTGCAAGAAGAGAAAGAAAGTTGTCCAAAACAGCTTGCAATCGAATGTTCATGTGAATAGAAAAGGCAGGAGAGTGGTCAGGTACTGTTTTCTCTCAGTTGGCAAGCTGCGCACACAATCGCAGGGTTGTACAGCTTGTTTCATCACCTTTGCGAAGTTGCCGCTCTCTCCGGCTCCCGGAGACGAAGAAGCTGCTTCTTCGCGCAAAGACGATTCTGCCGCTCACAGTGCTCTGCAATGTGCGCCTTCTGCCGAAAGAGGTCCGGGAGCGGTGCTTAGCTCTGCAGAGCACCGTACCTTCGTCTTTAGCCTCTCTTCTCGTCTACATCTTAGCAAAAAGCTTTTCCACTCTGTCTGGCAAGGAGAAACTGTGCCAGCACAGAAAACATCTCCCATCGTGTTCTAGAGGCTGCACGGAGGTCTGCCGAGTGTTTTGCAAGAAGAGAAAGAAAGTTGTCCAAAACAGCTTGCAATCGAATGTTCATGTGAATAGAAAAGGCAGGAGAGTGGTCAGGTACTGTTTTCTCTCAGTTGGCACGCTGCGCACACAATCGCAGGGTTTGTACAGCTTGTTTCATCATCTTTGCGAAGTTGCCGCTCTCTCCGGCTTCCGGAGACGAAGAAGCTGCTTCTTCGCGCAAAGACGATTCTGCCGCTCACAGTGCTCTGCGGTGTGCGCCTTCTGCCGAAAGAGGCCCGGGAGCGGTGCTTAGCTCTGCAGAGCACCGTACCTTCGTCTTTAGCCTCTCTTCTCGTCTACATCTTAGCAAAAAGCTTTTCCACTCTGTCTGGCAGGGAGAAATTGCGCCAGCACAGAAAACATCTCCCATCGTGTTCTAGAGGCTGCACGGAGGTCTGCGGAGTGTTTTGCACGAAGAGAAAGAAAGTTGTCCAAAACAGCTTGCAATCGAATGTTCATGTGAAGAGAAATGGCAGGAGAGTGATCAGGTACAGTTTTCTCTCAGTTGGCAAGCTGCGCACACAATCGCAGTGTTGTACAGCTTGTTTCATCACCTTTGCGAAGTTGCCGCTCTCTCCGGCTCCCGGAGACGAAGAAGCTGCTTCTTCGTGCAAAGACGATTCTGCCGCTCACAGTGCTCTGCGGTGTGCGCCTTCTGCCGAAAGAGGTCCGGGAGCGGTGCTTAGCTCTGCAGAGCACCGTACCTTCGTCTTTAGCCTCTCTTCTCATCTACATCTTAGCAAAAAGCTTTTCCACTCTGTCTGGCAAGAAGAAACTGTGCCAGCACAGAAAACATCTCCCATCGTGTTCTAGAGGCTGCACGCAGGTCTGCCGAGTGTTTTGCAAGAAGAGAAAGAAAGTTGTCCAAAACAGCATCCAATCGAATGTTCATGTGAATAGAAAAGGCAGGAGAGTGGTCAGGTACTGTTTTCTCTCAGTTGGCAAGCTGTGCACACAATCGCAGTGTTGTACAGCTTGTTTCATCACCTTTGCGAAGTTGCCGCTCTCTCCGGCTCCCGGAGACGAAGAAGCTGCTTCTTCGCGCAAAGACGATTCTGCCGCTCACTGTGTTCTGCAGTGTGTGTCTTCTGCAGAAAGAGGCCCGGGAGCTGTGCTTAGCTCTGCAGAGTACCATACGTGCTTCTTTAGCCTCTCTTCTCGTCTACATCTTAGCAAAAAGCTTTTCCACTCTGTCTGGCAAGGAGAAACTGTGCCGCACAAAAAACATCTCCCATCGTGTTCTAGAGGCTGCACGGAGGTCTGCCGAGAGTGTTTTGCAAGAAGAGAAAGAAAGTTCTCCAAAACAGCTTGCAATCGAATGTTCATGTGAATAGAAAAGGCAGGAGAGTGGTCAGGTACTGTTTTCTCTCAGTTGGCAAGCTGCGCACACAATCGCAGTGTTGTACAGCTTGTTTCATCACCTTTGCGAAGTTGCCGCTCTCTCCGGCTCCCGGAGACGAAGAAGCTGCTTCTTCGCGCAAAGACGATTCTGCCGCTCACAGTGCTCTGCGGTGTGCGCCTTCTGCCGAAAGAGGTCCGGGAGCGGGGCTTAGCTCTGCAGAGCACCGTACCTTCGTCTTTAGCCTCTCTTCTCGTCTACATCTTAGCAAAAAGCTTTTCCACTCTGTCTGGCAAGGAGAAACTGTGCCAGCACAAAAAACATCTCCCATCGTGTTCTAGAGGCTGCACGCAGGTCTGCCGAGTGTTTTGCAGGAAGAGAAAGAAAGTTGTCCAAAACAGCTTGCAATCGAATGTTCATCTGAATAGAAAAGCCAGGAGAGTGGTCAGGTACTGTTTTCTCTCAGTTGGCAAGCTGCGCACACAATCGCAGTGTTGTACAGCTTGTTTCATCACCTTTGCGAAGTTGCCGCTCTCTCCGGCTCCCGGAGACGAAGAAGCTGCTTCTTCGCGCAAAGACGATTCTGCCGCTCACAGTGCTCTGCGGTGTGCGCCTTCTGCCGAAAGAGGTCCGGGAGCGGTGCTTAGCTCTGCAGAGCACCGTACCTTCGTCTTTAGCCTCTCTTCTCGTCTACATCTTAGCAAAAAGCTTTTCCACTCTGTCTGGCAAGGAGAAACTGTGCCAGCACAGAAAACATCTCCCATCGTGTTCTAGAGGCTGCACGGAGGTCTGCCGAGTGTTTTGCAGGAAGAGAAAGAAAGTTGTCCAAAACAGCTTGCAATCGAATGTTCATGTGAATAGAAAAGGCAGGAGAGTGGTCAGGTACTGTTTTCTCTCAGTTGGCAAGCTGGGCACACAATCGCAGGGTTGTACAGCTTGTTTCATCACCTTTGCGAAGTTGCCGCTCTCTCCGGCTCCCGGAGACGAAGAAGCTGCTTCATTGCGCAAAGACGATTCTGCCGCTCACAGTGCTCTGCGGTGTGCGACTTCTGCCGAAAGAGCCCCGGGAGCTGTGCTTAGCTCTGAGAAGCACCATACGTGCTTCTTTAGCCTCTCTTCTCGTCTACATCTTAGCAAAAAGCTTTTCCACTCTGTCTGGCAAGGAGAAACTGTGCCAGCACAGAAAACATCTCCCATCGTGTTCTAGAGGCTGCACGGAGGTCTGTCGAGTGTTTTGCATGAAGAGAAAGAAAGTTGTCCAAAACAGCTTGCAATCGAATGTTCATGTGAATAGAAAAGGCAGGAGAGTGGTCAGGTACTGTTTTCTCTCAGTTGGCAAGCTGCGCACACAATCACAGTGTTGTACAGCTTGTTTCATCACCTTTGCGAAGTTGCCGCTCTCTCCGGCTCCCGGAGACGAAGAAGCTGCTTCTTCGCGCAAAGACGATTCTGCTGCTCACAGTGCTCTGCGGTGTGCGCCTTCTGCCGAAAGAGCCCCGGGAGCGGTGCTTAGCTCTGCAGAGCACCGTACCTTCGTCTTTAGCCTCTCTTCTCGTCTACATCTTAGCAAAAAGCTTTTCCACTCTGTCTGGCAAGGAGAAACTGTGCCAGCACAGAAAACATCTCCCATCGTGTTCTAGAGGCTGCACGCAGGTCTGCCGAGGGTTTTGCAAGAAGAGAAAGAAAGTTGTCCAAAACAGCTTGCAATCGAATGTTCATGTGAATAGAAAAGGCAGGAGAGTGGTCAGGTACTGTTTTCTCTCAGTTGGCAAGCTGGGCACACAATCGCAGGGTTGTACAGCTTGTTTCATCACCTTTGCGAAGTTGCCGCTCTCTCCGGCTCCCGGAGACGAAGAAGCTGCTTCTTCGCGCAAAGACGATTCTGCCGCTCACAGTGCTCTGCGGTGTGCGCCTTCTGCCGAAAGAGGTCCGGGAGCGGTGCTTAGCTCTGCAGAGCACCGTACCTTCGTCTTTAGCCTCTCTTCTCGTCTACATCTTAGCAAAAAGCTTTTCCACTCTGTCTGGCAAGGAGAAACTGTGCCAGCACAGAAAACATCTCCCATCGTCTTCTAGAGGCTGCACGGAGGTCTGCCGAGTGTTTTGCAGGAAGAGAAAGAAAGTTGTCCAAAACAGCTTGCAATCGAATGTTCATGTGAATAGAAAAGGCAGGAGAGTGGTCAGGTACTGTTTTCTCTCAGTTGGCAAGCTGGGCACACAATCGCAGGGTTGTACAGCTTGTTTCATCACCTTTGCGAAGTTGCCGCTCTCTCCGGCTCCCGGAGACGAAGAAGCTGCTTCTTCGCGCAAAGACGATTCTGCCGCTCACAGTGCTCTGCGGTGTGCGCCTTCTGCCGAAAGAGCCCCGGGAGCTGTGCTTAGCTCTGAGAAGCACCATTCGTGCTTCTTTAGCCTCTCTTCTCGTCTACATCTTAGCAAAAAGCTTTTCCACTCTGTCTGGCAAGGAGAAACTGTGACGGCACAAAAAACATCTCCCATCGTGTTCTAGAGGCTGCACGGAGTTCTGCCGAGTGTTTTGCAAGAAGAGAAAGAAAGTTGTCCAAAACAGCTTGCAATCGAATATTCATGTGAATAGAAAAGGCAGGAGAGGGGTCAGGTACTGTTTTCTCTCAGTTGGCAAGCTGCGCACACAATCGCAGTGTTGTACAGCTTGTTTCATCACCTTTGCGATGCTGCCGCTCTCTCCGGCTCCCGGAGACGAAGAAGATGCTTCTTCGCGCAAAGACGATTCTGCCGCTCACTGTGTTCTGGTATGTGTGTCTTCTGCAGAAAGAGGCCCGGGAGCTGTTTTTAGCTCTGCAGAGTACCATACCTGCTTCTTTAGCCTCTCTTCTCGTCTACATCTTAGCAAAAAGCTTTTCCACTCTTTCTGGCAAGGAGAAACTGTGCCAGCACAAAAAACATCTCCCATCGTGTTCTAGAGGCTGCACGGAGGTCTGCCGAGTGTTTTGCAAGAAGAGAAAGAAAGTTGTCCAAAACAGCTTCCAATCGAATGTTCATGTGAATAGAAAAGGCAGGTGAGGGGTCAGGTACTGTTTTCTCTCAGTTGGCAAGCTGCGCACACAATCGCAGGGTTGTACAGCTTGTTTCATCACCTTTGCGAAGTTGCCGCTCTCTCCGGCTCCCGGAGACGAAGAAGCTGCTTCTTCGCGCAAGGACGATTCTGCCGCTCACAGTGCTCTGCGGTGTGCGCCTTCTGCCGAAAGAGGTCCGGGAGCGGTGCTTAGCTCTGCAGAGCACCGTACCTTCGTCTTTAGCCTCTCTTCTCGTCTACATCTTAGCAAAAAGCTTTTCCACTCTGTCTGGCAAGGAGAAACTGTGCCAGCACAGAAAACATCTCCCATCGTGTTCTAGAGGCTGCACGCAGGTCTGCGGAGTGTTTTGCACGAAGAGAAAGAAAGTTGTCCAAAACAGCTTGCAATCGAATGTTCATGTGAATAGAAAAGGCAGGAGAGTGGTCTGGCACTGTTTTCTCTCAGTTGGCATGCTGCGCACACAATCGCAGTGTTGTACAGCTTGTTTCATCACCTTTGCGAAGTTGCCGCTCTCTCCGGCTCCCGGAGACGAAGAAGCTGCTTCTTCGCGCAAAGACGATTCTGCCGCTCACAGTGCTCTGCGGTGTGCGCCTTCTGCCGAAAGACGCCCGGGAGCGGTGCTTAGCTCTGCAGAGCACCGTACCTTCGTCTTCAGCCTCTCTTCTCGTCTACATCTTAGCAAAAAGCTTTTCCACTCTGTCTGGCAAGGAGAAACTGTGCCAGCACAGAAAACATCTCCCATCGTGTTCTAGAGGCTGCACGGAGGTCTGCCGAGTGTTTTGCAGGAAGAGAAAGAAAGTTGTCCAAAACAGCTTGCAATCGAATGTTCATGTGAATAGAAAAGGCAGGAGAGTGGTCAGGTACTGTTTTCTCTCAGTTGGCAAGCTGCGCACACAATCGCAGTGTTGTACAGCTTGTTTCATCACCTTTGCGAAGTTGCCGCTCTCTCCGGCTCCCGGAGACGAAGAAGCTGCTTCTTCGCGCAAAGACGATTCTGCCGCTCACAGTGCTCTGCGGTGTGCGCCTTCTGCCGAAAGAGCCCCGGGAGCGGTGCTTAGCTCTGCAGAGCACCGTACCTTCGTCTTTAGCCTCTCTTCTCGTCTACATCTTAGCAAAAAGCTTTTCCACTCTGTCTGGCAAGGAGAAACTGTGCCAGCACAGAAAACATCTCCCATCGTGTTCTAGAGGCTGCACGGAGGTCTGCCGAGTGTTTTGCAAGAAGAGAAAGAAAGTTGTCCAAAACAGCTTGCAATCGAATGTTCATGTGAATAGAAAAGGCAGGAGAGTGGTCAGGTACTGTTTTCTCTCAGTTGGCAAGCTGCGCACACAATCGCAGTGTTGTACAGCTTGTTTCATCACCTTTGCGAAGCTGCCGCTCTCTCAGGCTCCCGGAGACGAAGAAGCTGCTTCTTCGCGCAAAGACGATTCTGCCGCTCACAGTGCTCTGCGGTGTGCGCCTTCTGCCGAAAGAGGCCCGGGAGCTGTGCTTAGCTCTGAGAAGCACCATACGTGCTTCTTTAGCCTCTCTTCTCGTCTACATCTTAGCAAAAAGCTTTTCCACTCTGTCTGGCAAGGAGAAACTGTGCCAGCACAGAAAACATCTCCCATCGTGTTCTAGAGGCTGCACGGAGGTCTGCCGAGTGTTTTGCAAGAAGAGAAAGAAAGTTGTCCAAAACAGCTTGCAATCGAATGTTCATGTGATTACATAAGGCAGGAGAGTGGTCAGGTACTGTTTTCTCTCATTTGGCATGCTGCGCACACAATCGCAGTGTTGTACAGCTTGTTTCATCACCTTTGCGAAGTTGCCGCTCTCTCCGGCTCCCGGAGACGAAGAAGCTGCTTCTTCGCGCAAAGACGATTCTGCCGCTCACAGTGCTCTGAGGTGTGCGCCTTCTGCCGAAAGAGCCCCGGGAGCGGTGCTTAGCTCTGAGAAGCACCATACGTGCTTCTTTAGCCTCTCTTCTCGTCTACATCTTAGCAAAAAGCTTTTCCACTCTGTCTGGCAAGGAGAAACTGTGCCAGCACAGAAAACATCTCCCATCGTGTTCTAGAGGCTGCACGGAGGTCTGCCGAGTGTTTTGCAAGAAGAGAATGAAAGTTGTCCAAAACAGCTTGCAATCGAATGTTCATGTGATTACATAAGGCAGGAGAGTGGTCAGGTACTGTTTTCTCTCATTTGGCATGCTGCGCACACAATCGCAGTGTTGTACAGCTTGTTTCATCACCTTTGCGAAGTTGCCGCTCTCTCCGGCTCCCGGAGACGAAGAAGCTGCTTCTTCGCGCAAAGACGATTCTGCCGCTCACAGTGCTCTGCGGTGTGCGCCTTCTGCCGAAAGAGCCCCGGGAGCGGTGCTTAGCTCTGAGAAGCACCGTACCTGCTTCTTTAGCCTCTCTTCTCGTCTACATCTTAGCAAAAAGCTTTTCCACTCTGTCTGGCAAGGAGAAACTGTGCCAGCACAGAAAACATCTCCCATCGTGTTCTAGAGGCTGCACGGAGGTCTGCCGAGTGTTTTGCAAGAAGAGAAAGAAAGTTGTCCAAAACAGCTTGCAATCGAATGTTCATGTGAATAGAAAAGGCAGGAGAGTGGTCAGGTACTGTTTTCTCTCAGTTGGCAGGCTGCGCACACAATCGCAGTGTTGTACAGCTTGTTTCATCACCTTTGCGAAGTTGCCGCTCTCTCCGGCTCCCGGAGACGAAGAAGCTGCTTCTTCGCGCAAAGACGATTCTGCCGCTCACAGTGCTCTGCGGTGTGCGCCTTCTGCCGAAAGAGCCCCGGGAGCTGTGCTTAGCTCTGAGAAGCACCATACGTGCTTCTTTAGCCTCTCTTCTCGTCTACATCTTAGCAAAAAGCTTTTCCACTCTGTCTGGCAAGGAGAAACTGTGCCAGCACAGAAAACATCTCCCATCGTGTTCTAGAGGCTGCACGGAGGTCTGCCGAGTGTTTTGCAAGAAGAGAAAGAAAGTTGTCCAAAACAGCTTGCAATCGAATGTTCATGTGAATAGAAAAGGCAGGAGAGTGGTCAGGTACTGTTTTCTCTCAGTTGGCACGCTGCGCACACAATCGCAGGGTTGTACAGCTTGTTTCATCATCTTTGCGAAGTTGCCGCTCTCTCCGGCTTCCGGAGACGAAGAAGCTGCTTCTTCGCGCAAAGACGATTCTGCCGCTCACAGTGCTCTGCGGTGTGCGCCTTCTGCCGAAAGAGGCCCGGGAGCGGTGCTTAGCTCTGCAGAGCACCGTACCTTCGTCTTTAGCCTCTCTTCTCGTCTACATCTTAGCAAAAAGCTTTTCCACTCTGTCTGGCAGGGAGAAATTGCGCCAGCACAGAAAACATCTCCCATCGTGTTCTAGAGGCTGCACGGAGGTCTGCGGAGTGTTTTGCACGAAGAGAAAGAAAGTTGTCCAAAACAGCTTGCAATCGAATGTTCATGTGAAGAGAAATGGCAGGAGAGTGATCAGGTACAGTTTGCTCTCAGTTGGCAAGCTGCGCACACAATCGCAGTGTTGTACAGCTTGTTTCATCACCTTTGCGAAGTTGCCGCTCTCTCCGGCTCCCGGAGACGAAGAAGCTGCTTCTTCGTGCAAAGACGATTCTGCCGCTCACAGTGCTCTGCGGTGTGCGCCTTCTGCCGAAAGAGGTCCGGGAGCGGTGCTTAGCTCTGCAGAGCACCGTACCTTCGTCTTTAGCCTCTCTTCTCATCTACATCTTAGCAAAAAGCTTTTCCACTCTGTCTGGCAAGAAGAAACTGTGCCAGCACAGAAAACATCTCCCATCGTGTTCTAGAGGCTGCATTGAGGTCTGCCGAGTGTTTTGCAAGAAGAGAAAGAAAGTTGTCCAAAACAGCTTCCAATCGAATGTTCATGTGAATAGAAAAGGCAGGAGAGTGGTCAGGTACTGTTTTCTCTCAGTTGGCAAGCTGTGCACACAATCGCAGTGTTGTACAGCTTGTTTCATCACCTTTGCGAAGTTGCCGCTCTCTCCGGCTCCCGGAGACGAAGAAGCTGCTTCTTCGCGCAAAGACGATTCTGCCGCTCACTGTGTTCTGCAGTGTGTGTCTTCTGCAGAAAGAGGCCCGGGAGCTGTGCTTAGCTCTGCTGAGTACCATACCTGCTTCTTTAGCCTCTCTTCTCGTCTACATCTTAGCAAAAAGCTTTTCCATTCTTTCTGGCAAGGAGAAACTGTGCCGGCACAAAAAACATCTCCCATCGTGTTCTAGAGGCTGCACGGAGGTCTGCCGAGTGTTTTGCAAGAAGAGAAAGAAAGTTGTCCAAAACAGCTTGCAATCGAATGTTCATGTGAATAGAAAAGGCAGGAGAGTGGTCAGGTACTGTTTTCTCTCAGTTGGCAAGCTGCGCACACAATCGCAGTGTTGTACAGCTTGTTTCATCACCTTTGCGAAGTTGCCGCTCTCTCCGGCTCCCGGAGACGAAGAAGCTGCTTCTTCGCGCAAAGACGATTCTGCCGCTCACAGTGCTCTGCGGTGTGCGCCTTCTGCCGAAAGAGGTCCGGGAGCGGTGCTTAGCTCTGCAGAGCACCGTACCTTCGTCTTTAGCCTCTCTTCTCGTCTACATCTTAGCAAAAAGCTTTTCCACTCTGTCTGGCAAGGAGAAACTGTGCCAGCACAAAAAACATCTCCCATCGTGTTCTAGAGGCTGCACGCAGGTCTGCCGAGTGTTTTGCAGGAAGAGAAAGAAAGTTGTCCAAAACAGCTTGCAATCGAATGTTCATGTGAATAGAAAAGGCAGGAGAGTGGTCAGGTACTGTTTTCTCTCAGTTGGCAAGCTGCGCACACAATCGCAGTGTTGTACAGCTTGTTTCATCACCTTTGCGAAGTTGCCGCTCTCTCCGGCTCCCGGAGACGAAGAAGCTGCTTCTTCGCGCAAAGACGATTCTGCCGCTCACAGTGCTCTGCTGTGTGCGCCTTCTGCCGAAAGAGGTCCGGGAGCGCTGCTTAGCTCTGCAGAGCACCGTACCTTCGTCTTTAGCCTCTCTTCTCGTCTACATCTTAGCAAAAAGCTTTTCCACTCTGTCTGGCAAGGAGAAACTGTGCCAGCACAGAAAACATCTCCCATCGTGTTCTAGAGGCTGCACGCAGGTCTGCCGAGTGTTTTGCAAGAAGAGAAAGAAAGTTGTCCAAAACAGCTTGCAATCGAATGTTCATGTGAATAGAAAAGGCAGGAGAGTGGTCAGGTACTGTTTTCTCTCAGTTGGCAAGCTGCGCACACAATCGCAGTGTTGTACAGCTTGTTTCATCACCTTTGCGAAGTTGCCGCTCTCTCCGGCTCCCGGAGACGAAGAAGCTGCTTCTTCGCGCAAAGACGATTCTGCCGCTCACAGTGCTCTGCGGTGTGCGGCTTCAGTCGAAAGACGCACGGGAGCGGTGCTTAGCTCTGCAGAGCACCGTACCTTCGTCTTTAGCCTCTCTTCTCGTCTACATCTTAGCAAAAAGCTTTTCCACTCTGTCTGGCAAGGAGAAACTGTGCCAGCACAGAAAACATCTCCCATCGTCTTCTAGAGGCTGCACGGAGGTCTGCCGAGTGTTTTGCAAGAAGAGAAAGAAAGTTGTCCAAAACAGCTTGCAATCGAATGTTCATGTGAATAGAAAAGGCAGGAGAGTGGTCAGGTACTGTTTTCTCTCAGTTGGCAAGCTGGGCACACAATCGCAGGGTTGTACAGCTTGTTTCATCACCTTTGCGAAGTTGCCGCTCTCTCCGGCTCCCGGAGACGAAGAAGCTGCTTCTTCGCGCAAAGACGATTCTGCCGCTCACAGTGCTCTGCGGTGTGCGCCTTCTGCCGAAAGAGCCCCGGAGCGGTGCTTAGCTCTGAGAAGCACCATACGTGCTTCTTTAGCCTCTCTTCTCGTCTACATCTTAGCAAAAAGCTTTTCCACTCTGTCTGGCAAGGAGAAACTGTGCCAGCACAGAAAACATCTCCCATCGTGTTCTAGAGGCTGCACGGAGGTCTGCCGAGTGTTTTGCAAGAAGAGAAAGAAAGTTGTCCAAAACAGCTTGCAATCGAATGTTCATGTGAATAGAAAAGGCAGGAGAGTGGTCAGGTACTGTTTTCTCTCAGTTGGCAAGCTGCGCACACAATCGCAGGGTTGTACAGCTTGTTTCATCACCTTTGCGAAGTTGCCGCTCTCTCCGGCTCCCGGAGACGAAGAAGCTGCTTCTTCGCGCAAAGACGATTCTGCCGCTCACAGTGCTCTGCGGTGTGCGCCTTCTGCCGAAAGAGGTCCGGGAGCGGTGCTTAGCTCTGCAGAGCACCGTACCTTCGTCTTTAGCCTCTCTTCTCGTCTACATCTTAGCAAAAAGCTTTTCCACTCTGTCTGGCAAGGAGAAACTGTGCCAGCACAGAAAACATCTCCCATCGTGTTCTAGAGGCTGCACGCAGGTCTGCCGAGTGTTTTGCAAGAAGAGAAAGAAAGTTGTCCAAAACAGCTTGCAATCGAATGTTCATGTGAATAGAAAAGCCAGGAGAGTGGTCAGGTACTGTTTTCTCTCAGTTGGCAGGCTGCGCACACAATCGCAGTGTTGTACAGCTTGTTTCATCACCTTTGCGAAGTTGCCGCTCTCTCCGGCTCCCGGAGACGAAGAAGCTGCTTCTTCGCGCAAAGACGATTCTGCCGCTCACAGTGCTCTGCGGTGTGCGCCTTCTGCCGAAAGAGCCCCGGGAGCTGTGCTTAGCTCTGAGAAGCACCATACGTGCTTCTTTTGCCTCTCTTCTCGTCTACATCTTAGCAAAAAGCTTTTCCACTCTGTCTGGCAAGGAGAAACTGTGCCAGCACAGAAAACATCTCCCATCGTGTTCTAGAGGCTGCACGGAGGTCTGCCGAGTGTTTTGCAAGAAGAGAAAGAAAGTTGTCCAAAACAGCTTCCAATCGAATGTTCATGTGAATAGAAAAGGCAGGAGAGTGGTCAGGTACTGTTTTCTCTCAGTTGGCAAGCTGCGCACACAATCGCACTGTTGTACAGCTTGTTTCATCACCTTTGCGAAGTTGCCGCTCTCTCCGGCTCCCGGAGATGAAGAAGCTGCTTCTTCGCGCAAAGACGATTCTGCCGCTCACAGTGCTCTGCGGTGTGCGCCTTCTGCCGAAAGAGGTCCGGGAGCGGTGCTTAGCTCTGCAGAGCACCGTACCTTCGTCTTTAGCCTCTCTTCTCGTCTACATCTTAGCAAAAAGCTTTTCCACTCTGTCTGGCAAGGAGAAACTGTGCCAGCACAGAAAACATCTCCCATCGTGTTCTAGAGGCTGCACGGAGGTCTGCCGAGTGTTTTGCAGGAAGAGAAAGAAAGTTGTCCAAAACAGCTTGCAATCGAATGTTCATGTGAATAGAAAAGGCAGGAGAGTGGTCAGGTACTGTTTTCTCTCAGTTGGCAAGCTGGGCACACAATCGCAGGGTTGTACAGCTTGTTTCATCACCTTTGCGAAGTTGCCGCTCTCTCCGGCTCCCGGAGACGAAGAAGCTGCTTCTTCGCGCAAAGACGATTCTGCCGCTCACAGTGCTCTGCGGTGTGCGCCTTCTGCCGAAAGAGCCCCGGGAGCTGTGCTTATCTCTGAGAAGCACCATACGTGCTTCTTTAGCCTCTCTTCTCGTCTACATCTTAGCAAAAAGCTTTTCCACTCTGTCTGGCAAGGAGAAACTGTGACGGCACAAAAAACATCTCCCATCGTGTTCTAGAGGCTGCACGGAGGTCTGCCGAGTGTTTTGCAAGAAGAGAAAGAAAGTTCTCCAAAACAGCTTGCAATCGAATGTTCATGTGAATAGAAAAGGCAGGAGAGGGGTCAGGTACTGTTTTCTCTCAGTTGGCAAGCTGCGCACACAATCGCAGTGTTGTACAGCTTGTTTCATCACCTTTGCGATGCTGCCGCTCTCTCCGGCTCCCGGAGACGAAGAAGATGCTTCTTCGCGCAAAGACGATTCTGCCGCTCACTGTGTTCTGGTATGTGTGTCTTCTGCAGAAAGAGGCCCGGGAGCTGTTTTTAGCTCTGCAGAGTACCATACCTGCTTCTTTAGCCTCTCTTCTCGTCTACATCTTAGCAAAAAGCTTTTCCACTCTGTCTGGCAAGGAGAAACTGTGCCAGCACAGAAAACATCTCCCATCGTCTTCTAGAGGCTGCACGGAGGTCTGCCGAGTGTTTTGCAAGAAGAGAAAGAAAGTTGTCCAAAACAGCTTGCAATCGAATGTTCATGTGAATAGAAAAGGCAGGAGAGTGGTCAGGTACTGTTTTCTCTCAGTTGGCAAGCTGGGCACACAATCGCAGGGTTGTACAGCTTGTTTCATCACCTTTGCGAAGTTGCCGCTCTCTCCGGCTCCCGGAGACGAAGAAGCTGCTTCTTCGCGCAAAGACGATTCTGCCGCTCACAGTGCTCTGCGGTGTGCGCCTTCTGCCGAAAGAGCCCCGGAGCGGTGCTTAGCTCTGAGAAGCACCATACGTGCTTCTTTAGCCTCTCTTCTCGTCTACATCTTAGCAAAAAGCTTTTCCACTCTGTCTGGCAAGGAGAAACTGTGCCAGCACAGAAAACATCTCCCATCGTGTTCTAGAGGCTGCACGGAGGTCTGCCGAGTGTTTTGCAAGAAGAGAAAGAAAGTTGTCCAAAACAGCTTCCAATTGAATGTTCATGTGAATAGAAAAGGCAGGAGAGTGGTCAGGTACTGTTTTCTCTCAGTTGGCAAGCTGCGCACACAATCGCACTGTTGTACAGCTTGTTTCATCACCTTTGCGAAGTTGCCGCTCTCTCCGGCTCCCGGAGACGAAGAAGCTGCTTCTTCGCGCAAAGACGATTCTGCCGCTCACAGTGCTCTGCGGTGTGCGCCTTCTGCCGAAAGAGGTCCGGGAGCGGTGCTTAGCTCTGCAGAGCACCGTACCTTCGTCTTTAGCCTCTCTTCTCGTCTACATCTTAGCAAAAAGCTTTTCCACTCTGTCTGGCAAGGAGAAACTGTGCCAGCACAGAAAACATCTCCCATCGTGTTCTAGAGGCTGCACGGAGGTCTGCCGAGTGTTTTGCAGGAAGAGAAAGAAAGTTGTCCAAAACAGCTTGCAATCGAATGTTCATGTGAATAGAAAAGGCAGGAGAGTGGTCAGGTACTGTTTTCTCTCAGTTGGCAAGCTGGGCACACAATCGCAGGGTTGTACAGCTTGTTTCATCACCTTTGCGAAGTTGCCGCTCTCTCCGGCTCCCGGAGACGAAGAAGCTGCTTCTTCGCGCAAAGACGATTCTGCCGCTCACAGTGCTCTGCGGTGTGCGCCTTCTGCCGAAAGAGCCCCGGGAGCTGTGCTTAGCTCTGAGAAGCACCATACGTGCTTCTTTAGCCTCTCTTCTCGTCTACATCTTAGCAAAAAGCTTTTCCACTCTGTCTGGCAAGGAGAAACTGTGACGGCACAAAAAACATCTCCCATCGTGTTCTAGAGGCTGCACGGAGGTCTGCCGAGTGTTTTGCAAGAAGAGAAAGAAAGTTGTCCAAAACAGCTTGCAATCGAATGTTCATGTGAATAGAAAAGGCAGGAGAGGGGTCAGGTACTGTTTTCTCTCAGTTGGCAAGCTGCGCACACAATCGCAGTGTTGTACAGCTTGTTTCATCACCTTTGCGATGCTGCCGCTCTCTCCGGCTCCCGGAGACGAAGAAGATGCTTCTTCGCGCAAAGACGATTCTGCCGCTCACTGTGTTCTGGTATGTGTGTCTTCTGCAGAAAGAGGCCCGGGAGCTGTTTTTAGCTCTGCAGAGTACCATACCTGCTTCTTTAGCCTCTCTTCTCGTCTACATCTTAGCAAAAAGCTTTTCCACTCTTTCTGGCAAGGAGAAACTGTGCCAGCACAAAAAACATCTCCCATCGTGTTCTAGAGGCTGCACGGAGGTCTGCCGAGTGTTTTGCAAGAAGAGAAAGAAAGTTGTCCAAAACAGCTTCCAATCGAATGTTCATGTGAATAGAAAAGGCAGGTGAGGGGTCAGGTACTGTTTTCTCTCAGTTGGCAAGCTGCGCACACAATCGCAGGGTTGTACAGCTTGTTTCATCACCTTTGCGAAGTTGCCGCTCTCTCCGGCTCCCGGAGACGAAGAAGCTGCTTCTTCGCGCAAGGACGATTCTGCCGCTCACAGTGCTCTGCGGTGTGCGCCTTCTGCCGAAAGAGGTCCGGGAGCGGTGCTTAGCTCTGCAGAGCACCGTACCTTCGTCTTTAGCCTCTCTTCTCGTCTACATCTTAGCAAAAAGCTTTTCCACTCTGTCTGGCAAGGAGAAACTGTGCCAGCACAAAAAACATCTCCCATCGTGTTCTAGAGGCTGCACGGAGGTCTGCCGAGTGTTTTGCAAGAAGAGAAAGAAAGTTGTCCAAAACAGCTTGCAATCGAATGTTCATGTGAATAGAAAAGGCAGGAGAGTGGTCAGGTACTGTTTTCTCTCAGTTGGCAGGCTGCGCACACAATCGCAGTGTTGTACAGCTTGTTTCATCACCTTTGCGAAGTTGCCGCTCTCTCCGGCTCCCGGAGACGAAGAAGCTGCTTCTTCGCGCAAAGACGATTCTGCCGCTCACAGTGCTCTGCGGTGTGCGCCTTCTGCCGAAAGACGCCCGGGAGCGGTGCTTAGCTCTGCAGAGCACCGTACCTTCGTCTTTAGCCTCTCTTCTCGTCTACATCTTAGCAAAAAGCTTTTCCACTCTGTCTGGCAAGGAGAAACTGTGCCAGCACAGAAAACATCTCCCATCGTGTTCTAGAGGCTGCACGGAGGTCTGCCGAGTGTTTTGCAAGAAGAGAAAGAAAGTTGTCCAAAACAGCTTGCAATCGAATGTTCATGTGAATAGAAAAGGCAGGAGAGTGGTGAGGTACTGTTTTCTCTCAGTTGGCAAGCTGCGCACACAATCGCAGTGTTGTACAGCTTGTTTCATCACCTTTGCGAAGTTGCCGCTCTCTCCGGCTCCCGGAGACGAAGAAGCTGCTTCTTCGCGCAAAGACGATTCTGCCGCTCACAGTGCTCTGCGGTGTGCGCCTTCTGCCGAAAGAGCCCCGGGAGCGGTGCTTAGCTCTGAGAAGCACCATACGTGCTTCTTTAGCCTCTCTTCTCGTCTACATCTTAGCAAAAAGCTTTTCCACTCTGTCTGGCAAGGAGAAACTGTGCCAGCACAGATAACATCTCCCATCGTGTTCTAGAGGCTGCACGCAGGTCTGCCGAGTGTTTTGCAAGAAGAGAAAGAAAGTTGTCCAAAACAGCTTCCAATCGAATGTTCATGTGAATAGAAAAGGCAGGAGAGTGGTCTGGCACTGTTTTCTCTCAGTTGGCAAGCTGCGCACACAATCGCAGTGTTGTACAGCTTGTTTCATCACCTTTGCGAAGTTGCCGCTCTCTCCGGCTCCCGGAGACGAAGAAGCTGCTTCTTCGCGCAAAGACGATTCTGCCGCTCACAGTGCTCTGCGGTGTGCGCCTTCTGCCGAAAGAGGTCCGGGAGCGGTGCTTAGCTCTGCAGAGCACCGTACCTTCGTCTTTAGCCTCTCTTCTCGTCTACATCTTAGCAAAAAGCTTTTCCACTCTGTCTGGCAAGGAGAAACTGTGCCAGCACAGAAAACATCTCCCATCGTGTTCTAGAGGCTGCACGTAGGTCTGCCGAGTGTTTTGCAGGAAGAGAAAGAAAGTTGTCCAAAACAGCTTGCAATCGAATGTTCATGTGAATAGAAAAGGCAGGAGAGTGGTCAGGTACTGTTTTCTCTCAGTTGGCAAGCTGCGCACACAATCGCAGTGTTGTAGAGCTTGTTTCATCACCTTTGCGAAGCTGCCGCTCTCTCAGGCTCCCGGAGACGAAGAAGCTGCTTCTTCGCGCAAAGACGATTCTGCCGCTCACAGTGCTCTGCGGTGTGCGCCTTCTGCCGAAAGAGCCCCGGGAGCTGTGCTTAGCTCTGAGAAGCACCATACGTGCTTCTTTAGCCTCTCTTCTCGTCTACATCTTAGCAAAAAGCTTTTCCACTCTGTCTGGCAAGGAGAAACTGTGCCAGCACAGAAAACATCTCCCATCGTGTTCTAGAGGCTGCACGGAGGTCTGCCGAGTGTTTTGCAAGAAGAGAAAGAAAGTTGTCCAAAACAGCTTGCAATCGAATGTTCATGTGATTACATAAGGCAGGAGAGTGGTCAGGTACTGTTTTCTCTCATTTGGCATGCTGCGCACACAATCGCAGTGTTGTACAGCTTGTTTCATCACCTTTGCGAAGTTGCCGCTCTCTCCGGCTCCCGGAGACGAAGAAGCTGCTTCTTCGTGCAAAGACGATTCTGCCGCTCACAGTGCTCTGCGGTGTGCGCCTTCTGCCGAAAGAGCCCCGGGAGCGGTGCTTAGCTCTGAGAAGCACCGTACCTGCTTCTTTAGCCTCTCTTCTCGTCTACATCTTAGCAAAAAGCTTTTCCACTCTGTCTGGCAAGGAGAAACTGTGCCAGCACAGAAAACATCTCCCATCGTGTTCTAGAGGCTGCACGGAGGTCTGTCGAGTGTTTTGCAAGAAGAGAAAGAAAGTTGTCCAAAACAGCTTGCAATCGAATGTTCATGTGAATAGAAAAGGCAGGAGAGTGGTCAGGTACTGTTTTCTCTCAGTTGGCAAGCTGCGCACACAATCGCAGTGTTGTACAGCTTGTTTCATCACCTTTGCGAAGTTGCCGCTCTCTGCGGCTCCCGGAGACGAAGAAGCTGCTTCTTCGCGCAAAGACGATTCTGCCGCTCACAGTGCTCTGCGGTGTGCGCCTTCTGCCGAAAGAGGTCCGGGAGCGGTGCTTAGCTCTGCAGAGCACCGTACCTTCGTCTTTAGCCTCTCTTCTCGTCTACATCTTAGCAAAAAGCTTTTCCACTCTGTCTGGCAAGGAGAAACTGTGCCAGCACAGAAAACATCTCCCATCGTGTTCTAGAGGCTGCACGGAGGTCTGCCGAGTGTTTTGCAGGAAGAGAAAGAAAGTTGTCCAAAACAGCTTGCAATCGAATGTTCATGTGAATAGAAAAGGCAGGAGAGTGGTCAGGTACTGTTTTCTCTCAGTTGGCAGGCTGCGCACACAATCGCAGTGTTGTACAGCTTGTTTCATCACCTTTGCGAAGTTGCCGCTCTCTCCGGCTCCCGGAGACGAAGAAGCTGCTTCTTCGCGCAAAGACGATTCTGCCGCTCACAGTGCTCTGCGGTGTGCGCCTTCTGCCGAAAGAGCCCCGGGAGCTGTGCTTAGCTCTGAGAAGCACCATACGTGCTTCTTTAGCCTCTCTTCTCGTCTACATCTTAGCAAAAAGCTTTTCCACTCTGTCTGGCAAGGAGAAACTGTGCCAGCACAGAAAACATCTCCCATCGTGTTCTAGAGGCTGCACGGAGGTCTGCCGAGTGTTTTGCAAGAAGAGAAAGAAAGTTGTCCAAAACAGCTTGCAATCGAATGTTCATGTGAATAGAAAAGGCAGGAGAGTGGTCAGGTACTGTTTTCTCTCAGTTGGCAAGCTGCGCACACAATCGCAGTGTTGTACAGCTTGTTTCATCACCTTTGCGAAGTTGCCGCTCTCTCCGGCTCCCGGAGACGAAGAAGCTGCTTCTTCGCGCAAAGACGATTCTGCCGCTCACAGTGCTCTGCGGTGTGCGCCTTCTGCCGAAAGAGCCCCGGGAGCGGTGCTTAGCTCTGCAGAGCACCGTACCTTCGTCTTTAGCCTCTCTTCTCGTCTACATCTTAGCAAAAAGCTTTTCCACTCTGTCTGGCAAGGAGAAACTGTGCCAGCACAGAAAACATCTCCCATCGTGTTCTAGAGGCTGCACGCAGGTCTGCCGAGTGTTTTGCAAGAAGAGAAAGAAAGTTGTCCAAAACAGCTTGCAATCGAATGTTCATGTGAATAGAAAAGGCAGGAGAGTGGTCAGGTACTGTTTTCTCTCAGTTGGCAAGCTGCGCACACAATCGCAGTGTTGTACAGCTTGTTTCATCACCTTTGCGAAGTTGCCGCTCTCTCCGGCTCCCGGAGACGAAGAAGCTGCTTCTTCGCGCAAAGACGATTCTGCCGCTCACAGTGCTCTGCGGTGTGCGCCTTCTGCCGAAAGAGCCCCGGGAGCGGTGCTTAGCTCTGCAGAGCACCGTACCTTCGTCTTTAGCCTCTCTTCTCGTCTACATCTTAGCAAAAAGCTTTTCCACTCTGTCTGGCAAGGAGAAACTGTGCCAGCACAGAAAACATCTCCCATCGTCTTCTAGAGGCTGCACGGAGGTCTGCCGAGTGTTTTGCAGGAAGAGAAACAAAGTTGTCCAAAACAGCTTGCAATCGAATGTTCATGTGAATAGAAAAGGCAGGAGAGTGGTCAGGTACTGTTTTCTCTCAGTTGGCAAGCTGGGCACACAATCGCAGGGTTGTACAGCTTGTTTCATCACCTTTGCGAAGTTGCCGCTCTCTCCGGCTCCCGGAGACGAAGAAGCTGCTTCTTCGCGCAAAGACGATTCTGCCGCTCACAGTGCTCTGCGGTGTGCGCCTTCTGCCGAAAGAGCCCCGGGAGCTGTGCTTAGCTCTGAGAAGCACCATACGTGCTTCTTTAGCCTCTCTTCTCGTCTACATCTTAGCAAAAAGCTTTTCCACTCTGTCTGGCAAGGAGAAACTGTGCCGGCACAAAAAACATCTCCCATCGTGTTCTAGAGGCTGCACGGAGGTCTGCCGAGTGTTTTGCAAGAAGAGAAAGAAAGTTTTCCAAAACAGCTTCCAATCGAATGTTCATGTGAATAGAAAAGGCAGGTGAGGGGTCAGGTACTGTTTTCTCTCAGTTGGCAAGCTGGGCACACAATCGCAGTGTTGTACAGCTTGTTTCATCACCTTTGCGAAGCTGCCGCTCTCTCCGGCTCCCGGAGACGAAGAAGCTGCTTCTTCGCGCAAAGACGATTCTGCCGCTCACAGTGCTCTGCGGTGTGCGCCTTCTGCCGAAAGACGCCCGGGAGCGGTGCTTAGCTCTGCAGAGCACCGTACCTTCGTCTTTAGCCTCTCTTCTCGTCTACATCTTAGCAAAAAGCTTTTCCACTCTGTCTGGCAAGGAGAAACTGTGCCAGCACAGAAAACATCTCCCATCGTGTTCTAGAGGCTGCACGGAGGTCTGCCGAGTGTTTTGCAAGAAGAGAAAGAAAGTTGTCCAAAACAGCTTGCAATCGAATGTTCATGTGAATAGAAAAGGCAGGAGAGTGGTCAGGTACTGTTTTCTCTCAGTTGGCATGCTGCGCACACAATCGCAGTGTTGTACAGCTTGTTTCATCACCTTTGCGAAGTTGCCGCTCTCTCCAGCTCCCGGAGACGAAGAAGCTGCTTCTTCGCGCAAAGACGATTCTGCCGCTCACAGTGCTCTGCGGTGTGCGCCTTCTGCCGAAAGAGGCCCGGGAGCTGTGCTTAGCTCTGCAGAGCACTGTACCTTCGTCTTTAGCCTCTCTTCTCGTCTACATCTTAGCAAAAAGCTTTTCCACTCTGTCTGGCAAGGAGAAACTGTGCCAGCACAAAAAACATCTCCCATCGTGTTCTAGAGGCTGCACGGAGGTCTGCCGAGTGTTTTGCAAGAAGAGAAAGAAAGTTGTCCAAAACAGCTTGCAATCGAATGTTCATGTGAATAGAAAAGGCAGGAGAGTGGTCAGGTACTGTTTTCTCTCACTTGGCACGCTGCGCACAAAATCCTAGTGTTGTACAGCTTGTTTCATCACCTTTGCCAAGTTGCCGCTCTCTCCGGCTCCCGGAGACGAAGAAGCTGCTTCTTCGCGCAAAGACGATTCTGCCGCTCACAGTGCTCTGCGGTGTGCGCCTTCTGCCGAAAGAGGCCCGGGAGCGGTGCTTAGCTCTGCAGAGCACCGTACCTTCGTCTTTAGCCTCTCTTCTAGTCTACATCTTAGCAAAAAGCTTTTCCACTCTGTCTGGCAAGGAGAAACTGTGCCAGCACAGAAAACATCTCCCATCGTGTTCTAGAGGCTGCACGGAGGTCTGCCGAGTGTTTTGCAAGAAGAGAAAGAAAGTTGTCCAAAACAGCTTGCAATCGAATGTTCATGTGAATAGAAAAGACAGGAGAGTGGTCAGGTACTGTTTTCTCTCAGTTGGCAGGCTGCGTACACAATCGCAGTGTTGTACAGCTTGTTTCATCACCTTTGCGAAGTTGCCGCTCTCTCCGGCTCCCGGAGACGAAGAAGCTGCTTCTTCGCGCAAAGACGATTCTGCCGCTCACAGTGCTCTGCGGTGTGCGCCTTCTGCCGAAAGAGCCCCGGGAGCGGTGCTTAGCTCTGAGAAGCACCATACGTGCTTCTTTAGCCTCTCTTCTCGTCTACATCTTAGCAAAAAGCTTTTCCACTCTGTCTGGCAAGGAGAAACTGTGCCAGCACAGAAAACATCTCCCATCGTGTTCTAGAGGCTGCACGGAGGTCTGCCGAGTGTTTTGCAAGAAGAGAAAGAAAGTTGTCCAAAACAGCTTCCAATCGAATGTTCATGTGAATAGAAAAGGCAGGAGAGTGGTCAGGCACTGTTTTCTCTCAGTTGGCAAGCTGCGCACACAATCGCAGTGTTGTACAGCTTGTTTCATCACCTTTGCGAAGTTGCCGCTCTCTCCGGCTCCCGGAGACGAAGAAGCTGCTTCTTCGCGCAAAGACGATTCTGCCGCTCACAGTGCTCTGCGGTGTGCGCCTTCTGCCGAAAGACGCCCGGGAGCGGTGCTTAGCTCTGCAGAGCACCGTACCTTCGTCTTTAGCCTCTCTTCTCGTCTACATCTTAGCAAAAAGCTTTTCCACTCTGTCTGGCAAGGAGAAACTGTGCCAGCACAGAAAACATCTCCCATCGTGTTCTAGAGGCTGCACGGAGGTCTGCCGAGTGTTTTGCAAGAAGAGAAAGAAAGTTGTCCAAAACAGCTTGCAATCGAATGTTCATGTGAATAGAAAAGGCAGGAGAGTGGTCAGGTACTGTTTTCTCTCAGTTGGCAAGCTGCGCACACAATCGCAGTGTTGTACAGCTTGTTTCATCACCTTTGCGAAGTTGCCGCTCTCTCCGGCTCCCGGAGACGAAGAAGCTGCTTCTTCGCGCAAAGACGATTCTGCCGCTCACAGTGCTCTGCGGTGTGCGCCTTCTGCCGAAAGAGGTCCGGGAGCGGTGCTTAGCTCTGCAGAGCACCGTACCTTCGTCTTTAGCCTCTCTTCTCGTCTACATCTTAGCAAAAAGCTTTTCCACTCTGTCTGGCAAGGAGAAACTGTGCCAGCACAGAAAACATCTCCCATCGTGTTCTAGAGGCTGCACGGAGGTCTGCCGAGTGTTTTGCAGGAAGAGAAAGAAAGTTGTCCAAAACAGCTTGCAATCGAATGTTCATGTGAATAGAAAAGGCAGGAGAGTGGTCAGGTACTGTTTTCTCTCAGTTGGCAAGCTGGGCACACAATCGCAGGGTTGTACAGCTTGTTTCATCACCTTTGCGAAGTTGCCGCTCTCTCCGGCTCCCGGAGACGAAGAAGCTGCTTCATCGCGCAAAGACGATTCTGCCGCTCACAGTGCTCTGCGGTGTGCGCCTTCTGCCGAAAGAGCCCCGGGAGCGGTGCTTAGCTCTGCAGAGCACCGTACCTTCGTCTTTAGCCTCTCTTCTCGTCTACATCTTAGCAAAAAGCTTTTCCACTCTGTCTGGCAAGGAGAAACTGTGCCAGCACAGAAAACATCTCCCATCGTGTTCTAGAGGCTGCACGCAGGTCTGCCGAGTGTTTTGCAAGAAGAGAAAGAAAGTTGTCCAAAACAGCTTGCAATCGAATGTTCATGTGAATAGAAAAGGCAGGAGAGTGGTCAGGTACTGTTTTCTCTCAGTTGGCAAGCTGGGCACACAATCGCTGGGTTGTACAGCTTGTTTCATAACCTTTGCGAAGTTGCCGCTCTCTCCGGCTCCCGGAGACGAAGAAGCTGCTTCTTCGCGCAAAGACGATTCTGCCGCTCACAGTGCTCTGCGGTGTGCGCCTTCTGCCGAAAGAGCCCCGGGAGCGGTGCTTAGCTCTGAGAAGCACCATACGTGCTTCTTTAGCCTCTCTTCTCGTCTACATCTTAGCAAAAAGCTTTTCCACTCTGTCTGGCAAGGAGAAACTGTGCCAGCACAGAAAACATCTCCCATCGTGTTCTAGAGGCTGCACGGAGGTCTGCCGAGTGTTTTGCAAGAAGAGAAAGAAAGTTGTCCAAAACAGCTTGCAATCGAATGTTCATGTGATTACATAAGGCAGGAGAGTGGTCAGGTACTGTTTTCTCTCATTTGGCATGCTGCGCACACAATCGCAGTGTTGTACAGCTTGTTTCATCACCTTTGCGAAGTTGCCGCTCTCTCCGGCTCCCGGAGACGAAGAAGCTGCTTCTTCGCGCAAAGACGATTCTGCCGCTCACAGTGCTCTGCGGTGTGCGCCTTCTGCCGAAAGAGCCCCGGGAGCGGTGCTTAGCTCTGAGAAGCACCGTACCTGCTTCTTTAGCCTCTCTTCTCGTCTACATCTTAGCAAAAAGCTTTTCCACTCTGTCTGGCAAGGAGAAACTGTGCCAGCACAGAAAACATCTCCCATCGTGTTCTAGAGGCTGCACGGAGGTCTGCCGAGTGTTTTGCAAGAAGAGAAAGAAAGTTGTCCAAAACAGCTTGCAATCGAATGTTCATGTGAATAGAAAAGGCAGGAGAGTGGTCAGGTACTGTTTTCTCTCAGTTGGCAAGCTGCGCACACAATCGCAGTGTTGTACAGCTTGTTTCATCACCTTTGCGAAGTTGCCGCTCTCTCCGGCTCCCGGAGACGAAGAAGCTGCTTCTTCGCGCAAAGACGATTCTGCCGCTCACAGTGCTCTGCGGTGTGCGCCTTCTGCCGAAAGAGGTCCGGGAGCGGTGCTTAGCTCTGCAGAGCACCGTACCTTCGTCTTTAGCCTCTCTTCTCGTCTACATCTTAGCAAAAAGCTTTTCCACTCTGTCTGGCAAGGAGAAACTGTGCCAGCACAAAAAACATCTCCCATCGTGTTCTAGAGGCTGCACGCAGGTCTGCCGAGTGTTTTGCAGGAAGAGAAAGAAAGTTGTCCAAAACAGCTTGCAATCGAAGGTTCATCTGAATAGAAAAGCCAGGAGAGTGGTCAGGTACTGTTTTCTCTCAGTTGGCAGGCTGCGCACACAATCGCAGTGTTGTACAGCTTGTTTCATCACCTTTGCGAAGTTGCCGCTCTCTCCGGCTCCCGGAGACGAAGAAGCTGCTTCTTCGCGCAAAGACGATTCTGCCGCTCACAGTGCTCTGCAGTGTGCGCCTTCTGCCGAAAGAGCCCCGGGAGCTGTGCTTAGCTCTGAGAAGCACCATACGTGCTTCTTTAGCCTCTCTTCTCGTCTACATCTTAGCAAAAAGCTTTTCCACTCTGTCTGGCAAGGAGAAACTGTGCCAGCACAAAAAACATCTCCCATCGTGTTCTAGAGGCTGCACGGAGGTCTGCCGAGTGTTTTGCAAGAAGAGAAAGAAAGTTGTCCAAAACAGCTTGCAATCGAATGTTCATGTGAAGAGAAATGGCAGGAGAGTGATCAGGTACAGTTTGCTCTCAGTTGGCAAGCTGCGCACACAATCGCAGGGTTGTACAGCTTGTTTCATCACCTTTGCGAAGTTGCCGCTCTCTCCGGCTCCCGGAGACGAAGAAGCTGCTTCTTCGTGCAAAGACGATTCTGCCGCTCACAGTGCTCTGCGGTGTGCGCCTTCTGCCGAAAGAGGTCCGGGAGCGGTGCTTAGCTCTGCAGAGCACCGTACCTTCGTCTTTAGCCTCTCTTCTCATCTACATCTTAGCAAAAAGCTTTTCCACTCTGTCTGGCAAGAAGAAACTGTGCCAGCACAGAAAACATCTCCCATCGTGTTCTAGAGGCTGCACGGAGGTCTGCCGAGTGTTTTGCAAGAAGAGAAAGAAAGTTGTCCAAAACAGCTTCCAATCGAATGTTCATGTGAATAGAAAGGCAGGAGAGTGGTCAGGTACTGTTTTTCTCTCAGTTGGCAAGCTGTGCACAAAATCGCAGTGTTGTACAGCTTGTTTCATCACCTTTGCGAAGTTGCCGCTCTCTCCGGCTCCCGGAGACGAAGAAGCTGCTTCTTCGCGCAAAGACGATTCTGCCGCTCACTGTGTTCTGCAGTGTGTGTCTTCTGCAGAAAGAGGCCCGGGAGCTGTGCTTAGCTCTGCAGAGTACCATACCTGCTTCTATAGCCTCTCTTCTCGTCTACATCTTAGCAAAAAGCTTTTCCACTCTTTCTGGCAAGGAGGAACTGTGCCGGCACAAAAAACATCTCCCATCGTGTTCTAGAGGCTGCACGGAGGTCTGCCGAGTGTTTTGCAAGAAGAGAAAGAAAGTTCTCCAAAACAGCTTGCAATCGAATGTTCATGTGAATAGAAAAGGCAGGAGAGTGGTCAGGTACTGTTTTCTCTCAGTTGGCAAGCTGCGCACACAATCGCAGTGTTGTACAGCTTGTTTCATCACCTTTGCGAAGTTGCCGCTCTCTCCGGCTCCCGGAGACGAAGAAGCTGCTTCTTCGCGCAAAGACGATTCTGCCGCTCACAGTGCTCTGCGGTGTGCGCCTTCTGCCGAAAGAGGTCCGGGAGCGGTGCTTAGCTCTGCAGAGCACCGTACCTTCGTCTTTAGCCTCTCTTCTCGTCTACATCTTAGCAAAAAGCTTTTCCACTCTGTCTGGCAAGGAGAAACTGTGCCAGCACAAAAAACATCTCCCATCGTGTTCTAGAGGCTGCACGCAGGTCTGCCGAGTGTTTTGCAGGAAGAGAAAGAAAGTTGTCCAAAACAGCTTGCAATCGAATGTTCATGTGAATAGAAAAGGCAGGAGAGTGGTCAGGTACTGTTTTCTCTCAGTTGGCAAGCTGCGCACACAATCGCAGTGTTGTACAGCTTGTTTCATCACCTTTGCCAAGTTGCCGCTCTCTCCGGCTCCCGGAGACGAAGAAGCTGCTTCTTCGCGCAAAGACGATTCTGCCGCTCACAGTGCTCTGCGGTGTGCGCCTTCTGCCGAAAGAGGTCCGGGAGCGGTGCTTAGCTCTGCAGAGCACCGTACCTTCGTCTTTAGCCTCTCTTCTCGTCTACATCTTAGCAAAAAGCTTTTCCACTCTGTCTGGCAAGGAGAAACTGTGCCAGCACAGAAAACATCTCCCATCGTGTTCTAGAGGCTGCACGGAGGTCTGCCGAGTGTTTTGCAGGAAGAGAAAGAAAGTTGTCCAAAACAGCTTGCAATCGAATGTTCATGTGAATAGAAAAGGCAGGAGAGTGGTCAGGTACTGTTTTCTCTCAGTTGGCAAGCTGGGCACACAATCGCAGGGTTGTACAGCTTGTTTCATCACCTTTGCGAAGTTGCCGCTCTCTCCGGCTCCCGGAGACGAAGAAGCTGCTTCTTCGCGCAAAGACGATTCTGCCGCTCACAGTGCTCTGCGGTGTGCGCCTTCTGCCGAAAGAGGTCCGGGAGCGGTGCTTAGCTCTGCAGAGCACCGTACCTTCGTCTTTAGCCTCTCTTCTCGTCTACATCTTAGCAAAAAGCTTTTCCACTCTGTCTGGCAAGGAGAAACTGTGCCAGCACAGAAAACATCTCCCATCGTCTTCTAGAGGCTGCACGGAGGTCTGCCGAGTGTTTTGCAGGAAGAGAAAGAAAGTTGTCCAAAACAGCTTCCAATCGAATGTTCATGTGAATAGAAAAGGCAGGAGAGTGGTCAGGTACTGTTTTCTCTCAGTTGGCAAGCTGGGCACACAATCGCAGGGTTGTACAGCTTGTTTCATCACCTTTGCGAAGTTGCCGCTCTCTCCGGCTCCCGGAGACGAAGAAGCTGCTTCTTCGCGCAAAGACGATTCTGCCGCTCACAGTGCTCTGCGGTGTGCGCCTTCTGCCGAAAGAGCCCCGGGAGCTGTGCTTAGCTCTGAGAAGCACCATACGTGCTTCTTTAGCCTCTCTTCTCGTCTACATCTTAGCAAAAAGCTTTTCCACTCTGTCTGGCAAGGAGAAACTGTGACGGCACAAAAAACATCTCCCATCGTGTTCTAGAGGCTGCACGGAGGTCTGCCGAGTGTTTTGCAAGAAGAGAAAGAAAGTTCTCCAAAACAGCTTGCAATCGAATGTTCATGTGAATAGAAAAGGCAGGAGAGGGGTCAGGTACTGTTTTCTCTCAGTTGGCATGCTGCGCACACAATCGCAGTGTTGTACAGCTTGTTTCATCACCTTTGCGAAGTTGCCGCTCTCTCCGGCTCCCGGAGACGAAGAAGCTGCTTCTTCGCGCAAAGACGATTCTGCCGCTCACAGTGCTCTGTGGTGTGCGCCTTCTGCCGAAAGAGGCACGGGAGCTGTGCTTAGCTCTGCAGAGCACCGTACCTTCGTCTTTAGCCTCTCTTCTCGTCTACATCTTAGCAAAAAGCTTTTCCACTCTGTCTGGCAAGGAGAAACTGTGCCAGCACAAAAAACATCTCCCATCGTGTTCTAGAGGCTGCACGGAGGTCTGCCGAGTGTTTTGCAAGAAGAGAAAGAAAGTTGTCCAAAACAGCTTGCAATCGAATGTTCATGTGAATAGAAAAGGCAGGAGAGTGGTCAGGTACTGTTTTCTCTCAGTTGGCAGGCTGCGCACACAATCGCAGTGTTGTACAGCTTGTTTCATCACCTTTGCGAAGTTGCCGCTCTCTCCGGCTCCCGGAGACAAAGAAGCTGCTTCTTCGCGCAAAGACGATTCTGCCGCTCACAGTGCTCTGCGGTGTGCGCCTTCTGCCGAAAGACGCCCGGGAGCGGTGCTTAGCTCTGCAGAGCACCGTACCTTCGTCTTTAGCCTCTCTTCTCGTCTACATCTTAGCAAAAAGCTTTTCCACTCTGTCTGGCAAGGAGAAACTGTGCCAGCACAGAAAACATCTCCCATCGTGTTCTAGAGGCTGCACGGAGGTCTGCCGAGTGTTTTGCAAGAAGAGAAAGAAAGTTGTCCAAAACAGCTTGCAATCGAATGTTCATGTGAATAGAAAAGACAGGAGAGTGGTCAGGTACTGTTTTCTCTCAGTTGGCAAGCTGCGCACACAATCGCAGTGTTGTACAGCTTGTTTCATCACCTTTGCGAAGTTGCCGCTCTCTCCGGCTCCCGGAGACGAAGAAGCTGCTTCTTCGCGCAAAGACGATTCTGCCGCTCACAGTGCTCTGCGGTGTGCGCCTTCTGCCGAAAGAGGCCCGGGAGCGGTGCTTAGCTCTGCAGAGCACCGTACCTTCGTCTTTAGCCTCTCTTCTCGTCTACATCTTAGCAAAAAGCTTTTCCACTCTGTCTGGCAAGGAGAAACTGTGCCAGCACAGAAAACATCTCCCATCGTGTTCTAGAGGCTGCACGTAGGTCTGCCGAGTGTTTTGCAGGAAGAGAAAGAAAGTTGTCCAAAACAGCTTGCAATCGAATGTTCATGTGAATAGAAAAGGCAGGAGAGTGGTCAGGTACTGTTTTCTCTCAGTTGGCAAGCTGCGCACACAATCGCAGTGTTGTACAGCTTGTTTCATCACCTTTGCGAAGTTGCCGCTCTCTCCGGCTCCCGGAGACGAAGAAGCTGCTTCTTCGCGCAAAGACGATTCTGCCGCTCACAGTGCTCTGCGGTGTGCGCCTTCTGCCGAAAGAGGTCCGGGAGCGGTGCTTAGCTCTGCAGAGCACCGTACCTTCGTCTTTAGCCTCTCTTCTCGTCTACATCTTAGCAAAAAGCTTTTCCACTCTGTCTGGCAAGGAGAAACTGTGCCAGCACAGAAAACATCTCCCATCGTGTTCTAGAGGCTGCACGGAGGTCTGCCGAGTGTTTTGCAGGAAGAGAAAGAAAGTTGTCCAAAACAGCTTGCAATCGAATGTTCATGTGAATAGAAAAGGCAGGAGAGTGGTCAGGTACTGTTTTCTCTCAGTTGGCAAGCTGGGCACACAATCGCAGGGTTGTACAGCTTGTTTCATCACCTTTGCGAAGTTGCCGCTCTCTCAGGCTCCCGGAGACGAAGAAGCTGCTTCATCGCGCAAAGACGATTCTGCCGCTCACAGTGCTCTGCGGTGTGCGACTTCTGCCGAAAGAGCCTCGGGAGCTGTGCTTAGCTCTGAGAAGCACCATACGTGCTTCTTTAGCCTCTCTTCTCGTCTACATCTTAGCAAAAAGCTTTTCCACTCTGTCTGGCAAGGAGAAACTGTGCCAGCACAGAAAACATCTCCCATCGTGTTCTAGAGGCTGCACGCAGGTCTGCCGAGTGTTTTGCAAGAAGAGAAAGAAAGTTGTCCAAAACAGCTTGCAATCGAATGTTCATGTGATTACATAAGGCAGGAGAGTGGTCAGGTACTGTTTTCTCTCATTTGGCATGCTGCGCACACAATCGCAGTGTTGTACAGCTTGTTTCATCACCTTTGCGAAGTTGCCGCTCTCTCCGGCTCCCGGAGACGAAGAAGCTGCTTCTTCGCGCAAAGACGATTCTGCCGCTCACAGTGCTCTGAGGTGTGCGCCTTCTGCCGAAAGAGGTCCGGGAGCGGTGCTTAGCTCTGAGAAGCACCATACGTGCTTCTTTAGCCTCTCTTCTCGTCTACATCTTAGCAAAAAGCTTTTCCACTCTGTCTGGCAAGGAGAAACTGTGCCAGCACAGAAAACATCTCCCATCGTGTTCTAGAGGCTGCACGGAGGTCTGCCGAGTGTTTTGCAAGAAGAGAAAGAAAGTTCTCCAAAACAGCTTGCAATCGAATGTTCATGTGATTACATAAGGCAGGAGAGTGGTCAGGTACTGTTTTCTCTCATTTGGCATGCTGCGCACACAATCGCAGTGTTGTACAGCTTGTTTCATCACCTTTGCGAAGTTGCCGCTCTCTCCGGCTCCCGGAGACGAAGAAGCTGCTTCTTCGCGCAAAGACGATTCTGCCGCTCACAGTGCTCTGCGGTGTGCGCCTTCTGCCGAAAGAGCCCCGGGAGCGGTGCTTAGCTCTGAGAAGCACCGTACCTGCTTCTTTAGCCTCTCTTCTCGTCTACATCTTAGCAAAAAGCTTTTCCACTCTGTCTGGCAAGGAGAAACTGTGCCAGCACAGAAAACATCTCCCATCGTGTTCTAGAGGCTGCACGGAGGTCTGTCGAGTGTTTTGCAAGAAGAGAAAGAAAGTTGTCCAAAACAGCTTGCAATCGAATGTTCATGTGAATAGAAAAGGCAGGAGAGTGGTCAGGTACTGTTTTCTCTCAGTTGGCAAGCTGCGCACACAATCGCAGTGTTGTACAGCTTGTTTCATCACCTTTGCGAAGTTGCCGCTCTCTGCGGCTCCCGGAGACGAAGAAGCTGCTTCTTCGCGCAAAGACGATTCTGCCGCTCACAGTGCTCTGCGGTGTGCGCCTTCTGCCGAAAGAGGTCCGGGAGCGGTGCTTAGCTCTGCAGAGCACCGTACCTTCGTCTTTAGCCTCTCTTCTCGTCTACATCTTAGCAAAAAGCTTTTCCACTCTGTCTGGCAAGGAGAAACTGTGCCAGCACAGAAAACATCTCCCATCGTCTTCTAGAGGCTGCACGCAGGTCTGCCGAGTGTTTTGCAAGAAGAGAAAGAAAGTTGTCCAAAACAGCTTGCAATCGAATGTTCATGTGAATAGAAAAGGCAGGAGAGTGGTCAGGTACTGTTTTCTCTCAGTTGGCAGGCTGCGCACACAATCGCAGTGTTGTACAGCTTGTTTCATCACCTTTGCGAAGTTGCCGCTCTCTCCGGCTCCCGGAGACGAAGAAGCTGCTTCTTCGCGCAAAGACGATTCTGCCGCTCACAGTGCTCTGCGGTGTGCGCCTTCTGCCGAAAGAGCCCCGGGAGCTGTGCTTAGCTCTGAGAAGCACCATACGTGCTTCTTTAGCCTCTCTTCTCGTCTACATCTTAGCAAAAAGCTTTTCCACTCTGTCTGGCAAGGAGAAACTGTGCCAGCACAGAAAACATCTCCCATCGTGTTCTAGAGGCTGCACGGAGGTCTGCCGAGTGTTTTGCAAGAAGAGAAAGAAAGTTGTCCAAAACAGCTTGCAATCGAATGTTCATGTGAATAGAAAAGGCAGGAGAGTGGTCAGGTACTGTTTTCTCTCAGTTGGCAAGCTGCACACACAATCGCAGTGTTGTACAGCTTGTTTCATCACCTTTGCGAAGTTGCCGCTCTCTCCGGCTCCCGGAGACGAAGAAGCTGCTTCTTCGCGCAAAGACGATTCTGCCGCTCACAGTGCTCTGCGGTGTGCGCCTTCTGCCGAAAGAGCCCCGGGAGCGGTGCTTAGCTCTGCAGAGCACCGTACCTTCGTCTTTAGCCTCTCTTCTCGTCTACATCTTAGCAAAAAGCTTTTCCACTCTGTCTGGCAAGGAGAAACTGTGCCAGCACAGAAAACATCTCCCATCGTGTTCTAGAGGCTGCACGCAGGTCTGCCGAGTGTTTTGCAAGAAGAGAAAGAAAGTTGTCCAAAACAGCTTGCAATCGAATGTTCATGTGAATAGAAAAGGCAGGAGAGTGGTCAGGTACTGTTTTCTCTCAGTTGGCAAGCTGCGCACACAATCGCAGTGTTGTACAGCTTGTTTCATCACCTTTGCGAAGCTGCCGCTCTCTCCGGCTCCCGGAGACGAAGAAGCTGCTTCTTCGCGCAAAGACGATTCTGCCGCTCACAGTGCTCTGCGGTGTGCGCCTTCTGCCGAAAGACGCCCGGGAGCGGTGCTTAGCTCTGCAGAGCACCGTACCTTCGTCTTTAGCCTCTCTTCTCGTCTACATCTTAGCAAAAAGCTTTTCCACTCTGTCTGGCAAGGAGAAACTGTGCCAGCACAGAAAACATCTCCCATCGTGTTCTAGAGGCTGCACGGAGGTCTGCCGAGTGTTTTGCAAGAAGAGAAAGAAAGTTGTCCAAAACAGCTTGCAATCGAATGTTCATGTGAATAGAAAAGGCAGGAGAGTGGTCAGGTACTGTTTTCTCTCAGTTGGCATGCTGCGCACACAATCGCAGTGTTGTACAGCTTGTTTCATCACCTTTGCGAAGTTGCCGCTCTCTCCAGCTCCCGGAGACGAAGAAGCTGCTTCTTCGCGCAAAGACGATTCTGCCGCTCACAGTGCTCTGCGGTGTGCGCCTTCTGCCGAAAGAGGCCCGGGAGCTGTGCTTAGCTCTGCAGAGCACTGTACCTTCGTCTTTAGCCTCTCTTCTCGTCTACATCTTAGCAAAAAGCTTTTCCACTCTGTCTGGCAAGGAGAAACTGTGCCAGCACAAAAAACATCTCCCATCGTGTTCTAGAGGCTGCACGGAGGTCTGCCGAGTGTTTTGCAAGAAGAGAAAGAAAGTTGTCCAAAACAGCTTGCAATCGAATGTTCATGTGAATAGAAAAGGCAGGAGAGTGGTCAGGTACTGTTTTCTCTCACTTGGCACGCTGCGCACACAATCGCAGTGTTGTACAGCTTGTTTCATCACCTTTGCGAAGTTGCCGCTCTCTCCGGCTCCCGGAGACGAAGAAGCTGCTTCTTCGCGCAAAGACGATTCTGCCGCTCACAGTGCTCTGCGGTGTGCGCCTTCTGCCGAAAGAGGCCCGGGAGCGGTGCTTAGCTCTGCAGAGCACCGTACCTTCGTCTTTAGCCTCTCTTCTAGTCTACATCTTAGCAAAAAGCTTTTCCACTCTGTCTGGCAAGGAGAAACTGTGCCAGCACAGAAAACATCTCCCATCGTGTTCTAGAGGCTGCACGGAGGTCTGCCGAGTGTTTTGCAAGAAGAGAAAGAAAGTTGTCCAAAACAGCTTGCAATCGAATGTTCATGTGAATAGAAAAGACAGGAGAGTGGTCAGGTACTGTTTTCTCTCAGTTGGCAGGCTGCGTACACAATCGCAGTGTTGTACAGCTTGTTTCATCACCTTTGCGAAGTTGCCGCTCTCTCCGGCTCCCGGAGACGAAGAAGCTGCTTCTTCGCGCAAAGACGATTCTGCCGCTCACAGTGCTCTGCGGTGTGCGCCTTCTGCCGAAAGAGCCCCGGGAGCGGTGCTTAGCTCTGAGAAGCACCATACGTGCTTCTTTAGCCTCTCTTCTCGTCTACATCTTAGCAAAAAGCTTTTCCACTCTGTCTGGCAAGGAGAAACTGTGCCAGCACAGAAAACATCTCCATCGTGTTCTAGAGGCTGCACGGAGGTCTGCCGAGTGTTTTGCAAGAAGAGAAAGAAAGTTGTCCAAAACAGCTTCCAATCGAATGTTCATGTGAATAGAAAAGGCAGGAGAGTGGTCAGGCACTGTTTTCTCTCAGTTGGCAAGCTGCGCACACAATCACAGTGTTGTACAGCTTGTTTCATCACCTTTGGGAAGTTGCCGCTCTCTCCGGCTCCCGGAGACGAAGAAGCTGCTTCTTCGCGCAAAGACGATTCTGCCGCTCACAGTGCTCTGCGGTGTGCGCCTTCTGCCGAAAGACGCCCGGGAGCGGTGCTTAGCTCTGCAGAGCACCGTACCTTCGTCTTTAGCCTCTCTTCTCGTCTACATCTTAGCAAAAAGCTTTTCCACTCTGTCTGGCAAGGAGAAACTGTGCCAGCACAGAAAACATCTCCCATCGTGTTCTAGAGGCTGCACGGAGGTCTGCCGAGTGTTTTGCAAGAAGAGAAAGAAAGTTGTCCAAAACAGCTTGCAATCGAATGTTCATGTGAATAGAAAAGGCAGGAGAGTGGTCAGGTACTGTTTTCTCTCAGTTGGCAAGCTGCGCACACAATCGCAGTGTTGTACAGCTTGTTTCATCACCTTTGCGAAGTTGCCGCTCTCTCCAGCTCCCGGAGACGAAGAAGCTGCTTCTTCGCGCAAAGACGATTCTGCCGCTCACAGTGCTCTGCGGTGTGCGCCTTCTGCCGAAAGAGGCCCGGGAGCTGTGCTTAGCTCTGCAGAGCACTGTACCTTCGTCTTTAGCCTCTCTTCTCGTCTACATCTTAGCAAAAAGCTTTTCCACTCTGTCTGGCAAGGAGAAACTGTGCCAGCACAAAAAACATCTCCCATCGTGTTCTAGAGGCTGCACGGAGGTCTGCCGAGTGTTTTGCAAGAAGAGAAAGAAAGTTGTCCAAAACAGCTTGCAATCGAATGTTCATGTGAATAGAAAAGGCAGGAGAGTGGTCAGGTACTGTTTTCTCTCACTTGGCACGCTGCGCACACAATCGCAGTGTTGTACAGCTTGTTTCATCACCTTTGCGAAGTTGCCGCTCTCTCCGGCTCCCGGAGACGAAGAAGCTGCTTCTTCGCGCAAAGACGATTCTGCCGCTCACAGTGCTCTGCGGTGTGCGCCTTCTGCCGAAAGAGGCCCGGGAGCGGTGCTTAGCTCTGCAGAGCACCGTACCTTCGTCTTTAGCCTCTCTTCTAGTCTACATCTTAGCAAAAAGCTTTTCCACTCTGTCTGGCAAGGAGAAACTGTGCCAGCACAGAAAACATCTCCCATCGTGTTCTAGAGGCTGCACGGAGGTCTGCCGAGTGTTTTGCAAGAAGAGAAAGAAAGTTGTCCAAAACAGCTTGCAATCGAATGTTCATGTGAATAGAAAAGACAGGAGAGTGGTCAGGTACTGTTTTCTCTCAGTTGGCAGGCTGCGTACACAATCGCAGTGTTGTACAGCTTGTTTCATCACCTTTGCGAAGTTGCCGCTCTCTCCGGCTCCCGGAGACGAAGAAGCTGCTTCTTCGCGCAAAGACGATTCTGCCGCTCACAGTGCTCTGCGGTGTGCGCCTTCTGCCGAAAGAGCCCCGGGAGCGGTGCTTAGCTCTGAGAAGCACCATACGTGCTTCTTTAGCCTCTCTTCTCGTCTACATCTTAGCAAAAAGCTTTTCCACTCTGTCTGGCAAGGAGAAACTGTGCCAGCACAGAAAACATCTCCCATCGTGTTCTAGAGGCTGCACGGAGGTCTGCCGAGTGTTTTGCAAGAAGAGAAAGAAAGTTGTCCAAAACAGCTTCCAATCGAATGTTCATGTGAATAGAAAAGGCAGGAGAGTGGTCAGGCACTGTTTTCTCTCAGTTGGCAAGCTGCGCACACAATCACAGTGTTGTACAGCTTGTTTCATCACCTTTGGGAAGTTGCCGCTCTCTCCGGCTCCCGGAGACGAAGAAGCTGCTTCTTCGCGCAAAGACGATTCTGCCGCTCACAGTGCTCTGCGGTGTGCGCCTTCTGCCGAAAGACGCCCGGGAGAGGTGCTTAGCTCTGCAGAGCACCGTACCTTCGTCTTTAGCCTCTCTTCTCCTCTACATCTTAGCAAAAAGCTTTTCCACTCTGTCTGGCAAGGAGAAACTGTGCCAGCACAGAAAACATCTCCCATCGTGTTCTAGAGGCTGCACGGAGGTCTGCCGAGTGTTTTGCAAGAAGAGAAAGAAAGTTGTCCAAAACAGCTTGCAATCGAATGTTCATGTGAATAGAAAAGGCAGGAGAGTGGTCAGGTACTGTTTTCTCTCAGTTGGCATGCTGCGCACACAATCGCAGGGTTGTACAGCTTGTTTCATCACCTTTGCGAAGTTGCCGCTCTCTCCGGCTCCCGGAGACGAAGAAGCTGCTTCTTCGCGCAAAGACGATTCTGCCGCTCACAGTGCTCTGCGGTGTGCGCCTTCTGCCGAAAGAGCCCCGGGAGCGGTGCTTAGCTCTGAGAAGCACCATACGTGCTTCTTTAGCCTCTCTTCTCGTCTACATCTTAGCAAAAAGCTTTTCCACTCTGTCTGGCAAGGAGAAACTGTGCCAGCACAGAAAACATCTCCCATCGTGTTCTAGAGGCTGCACGGAGGTCTGCCGAGTGTTTTGCAAGAAGAGAAAGAAAGTTGTCCAAAACAGCTTGCAATCGAATGTTCATGTGATTACATAAGGCAGGAGAGTGGTCAGGTACTGTTTTCTCTCAGTTGGCAAGCTGCGCACACAATCGCAGTGTTGTACAGCTTGTTTCATCACCTTTGCGAAGTTGCCGCTCTCTCCGGCTCCCGGAGACGAAGAAGCTGCTTCTTCGCGCAAAGACGATTCTGCCGCTCACAGTGCTCTGCGGTGTGCGCCTTCTGCCGAAAGAGGTCCGGGAGCGGTGCTTAGCTCTGCAGAGCACCGTACATTCGTCTTTAGCCTCTCTTCTCGTCTACATCTTAGCAAAAAGCTTTTCCACTCTGTCTGGCAAGGAGAAACTGTGCCAGCACAAAAAACATCTCCCATCGTGTTCTAGAGGCTGCACGCAGGTCTGCCGAGTGTTTTGCAGGAAGAGAAAGAAAGTTGTCCAAAACAGCTTGCAATCGAAAGTTCATCTGAATAGAAAAGCCAGGAGAGTGGTCAGGTACTGTTTTCTCTCAGTTGGCAGGCTGCGCACACAATCGCAGTGTTGTACAGCTTGTTTCATCACCTTTGCGAAGTTGCCGCTCTCTCCGGCTCCCGGAGACGAAGAAGCTGCTTCTTCGCGCAAAGACGATTCTGCCGCTCACAGTGCTCTGCGGTGTGCGCCTTCTGCCGAAAGAGCCCCGGGAGCTGTGCTTAGCTCTGAGAAGCACCATACGTGCTTCTTTAGCCTCTCTTCTCGTCTACATCTTAGCAAAAAGCTTTTCCACTCTGTCTGGCAAGGA
>NW_026536397.1:0-52385 GCF_028551555.1 Melozone crissalis
GAAGCCTGCAGGTGGAAATCCATCCTGAGGACAGGTGTTGGCAGACTGACACAGGCATGTAGCAGAGTGCTGGGAATGGAAGAGTTATATTTTTTCTCTTTTTTGGTGAGTTATTTATTTCCTGAAAGATGCAGCTTAGGGGACAACTGATGCAATTCTTGAGTTCAGGCCTCTTCCACCAGACAACACAGGTCAAAATGAAAATACTGAAATACTGACTTTGATAACATCTGGGAAAGGGAAGGATGAGATTCATAAAGGCTGTTTAGAGCAGGAGCAGGTGGAGCTCTCTCCTTTTGTCGAGCTATCCAGCAGCTGAGAGATGTGGAGTCATTTTTATCCTGTGTCTCTGTGCTGCAGCCACTGCAGTGAACGACATTTACTCCCAGAGCTCCACAAACCCTGAACCCAGTGCTGAGTCCTGCTGCTGCCTTGATGGGCTGCCTGCCTTTTCCATATTGTCATGCTGATGTTTCCATGCAGGTGGAAGGGGAGGTCCTGCTTAACTCTACAGCAGCTGTGGGAAGGACTGGCAGGTTCCTTCCCTGAACACCATGAGTCCAACACAAGATATTCAAATCCAAATGCCTTTGAGCCCCAGGCAGAGGTAACTTTGGAGGGCCAGGATCCAAATCCTGATTTGCAGCTTGGTTTCCCTGTTGTTGGTGATGTTTTCTTTGAGTTCTCAGTCTCTGTTTTTGTAGCCTTTCAAAAGCATCAGATCTCTGCTGCCTTCTGCCAGATCTGATTCTTTCCTGGTGTGAGATATCCCTGAACAACATTGTCCCTTGTGCCTCTCTCATTTTCTCTCACTATCTTGTATCTCTCTGATTTCCATCTCTTGTTCCTATACCAGTTCCAGCAGCTGTCCCTCCTTTATGCTCAGTGCCAGGTTTTGCCCACACCTCCCTGCCTGAACAATTCCACGTCCTCAGACTTGTTCAGCAATTCCTCAAGTGATGCCAGAGCCTTCTGACCCAGGACTGGAGATCCATTTTTCTTCAGCAGTGAGTACACACAGACATTCTCAGGGAGCTCATCTTCCTTTCTGATCTTATCTGCTGCCCTCCTTGACCCCTGCCTCCCTCAGAAGTGACTCCCTGCTGCCTACGAGATCAAAGTCATGTTTCCTGAAGCCTTATTATTATTATTAATAAAACCCATATTATCTCCATTTGCTACTTTTCTGTCCCTGTCTCTTCTCATTCCCTTATCTCTTCCATTTCTCTTCCTGCCTTCTTCACTAAATATGAATTATGCCAGGCTTCTGTATTCTTCCCACCACGGTGTGTTAACTCACTCAGTCCAATCCCCAACTGGAATCTCTCTCTCAGATCCACCTGGCCAGCTCTTCTCTGCCTTTCCTCTCAGCAGCTAGCCCCAAAAATGGGCTCTAAATAACCCCAAAATAACCCCAGAAATGGACCCTAAATAACCCCAAAATAACCCAAAAATGGACCCCAAAATAACTCCAAATAACCCCAGAAATGGACCCTAAATAACCCCAAAATAACCCCAAAAATGGGCCCTAAATAACCCCAAAATAGCCCCAAAAATGGGCTCTAAATAACCCCAAAATAGCCCCAGAAATGGACCCTAAATAACCCCAAAATAACCCCAAAAATGGGCCCTAAATAACCCCAGAAATGGACCCTAAATAACCCCAAAATAACCCCAAAAATGGACCCTAAATAACCCCAGAAATGGACCCTAATAACCCAAAATAACCCCAAAAATGGGCCCTAAATAACCCAAAATGACCCCAAAATGGACCCTAAATAACCCCAAAATAACCCAAAAAATAAACCCTGAGGGACAGGGCCCAGAAACTTGGGGGGAAGGGTAAGGTGCCCCAAAAATAACCCCAAAAATGGACCCCAAATAACCCCAAAATAACCCCAAAATAACCCCAAATAACCCCAAAATAACCCTAAAAATGGACCCTGAATAACCCCAAATAATCCTAAAAATGGAGCCCAAAATAACCCCGAAAATGGACCTTAAATAACCCCAAAATAACCCCAAAAATGGACCCCAAATAACCCCAAAATAACCCCAGAAATGGACCCCAAATAACCCTAAGTAACCCCAAAAATGGACCCAAAATAACCCCAAAATGGACCCCAAATAACCCCAAAATAACCCCAAAAATGGACCCAAAATAACCCCAAAATAGGACCCTAAATAACCCCAAAATAGCCCCAAAATGGACCCTGAAATAACTCCAAAATAACCCCAAAAATGGACCCAAAATAATCCCGAAAATGGACCCTAAATAACCCCTAAATAACCCCAAAATGAACCCCAAAAATGAACCCCAAAATGACCCAAAAACGGAGCTCAAAAATGAACCCCAAATAACCCAAAAAATGGACCCTAAATAACCGCAAATTAACCCCAAAATGGGCCCTAATTAACCCCAAAATAGCCCAAAAATGGGCCCTAAATAACCCCAAAATAACCCCAAAAATGAGCCCTAAATAACCCCAAATAAACCCCGAAAATGGACCCTAAATAACCCCAAATAAACCCCAAAATAACCCCAAAAAAGGACCTTAAATAACCCCAAAATAACCCCAAAAACCTCTGAAAATGGGCCCTAAAGAAACCCAAAATAGCCCCAAAATAGGACCCTAAATGACCCCAAAATATCCCCAAACCCCCCCCAAAATGGACCCTTAATAACCCCAAATAAACCCCAAAAATAACCCCAAAAATGGACTCGAAATAACCCCAAAATAACCCCAAAAATGGACCCTAAATAACCCCAAACCCCCCAAAAATGGAGCCTAAATAGCCCCTAATAAATCCCAAAATATCCCCAGAAATGGACCCTAAATAACCCCAAAATAACCCCAAAATAACCCAAAAAATGAACCCCAAAATATCCCCAAAATTACACCCTAAAAATCCCAAACTAACCCCAAAAATGAACCCCAAAATATCCCCAAAATTACACCCTAAAAATCCCAAAATAACCCCAAAAATGGACCCCAAAATGTCCCCAAAATTACACCCTAAAAATCCCAACTAACCCCAAAAATGGACCCCAAAATATCCCCAAAATTACACCCTAAAAATCCCAAACTAACCCCAAAAATGGACCCCAAAATGTCCCCAAAATTACACCCTAAAAATCCAAACTAACCCCAAAAATGGACCCCAAAATGTCCCCAAAATTACACCCTAAAAATCCCAAACTAACCCAAAAATGGGACCCCAAAATATCCCCAAAATTACACCCTAAAAATCCCAAACTAACCCCAAAAATGGACCCCAAAATGTCCCCAAAATTACACCCTAAAAATCCCAACTAACCCCAAAAATGGACCCCAAAATGTCCCCAAAATTACACCCTAAAAATCCCAAACTAACCCCAAAAATGGGACCCCAAAATATCCCCAAAATTACACCCTAAAAATCCCAAACTAACCCCAAAAATGAACCCCAAAATATCCCCAAAATTACACCCTAAAAATCCCAAACTAACCCCAAAATGGGACCCCAAAATATCCCCAAAATTACACCCTAAAAATCCCAAACTAACCCCAAAAATGGGACCCCAAAATGTCCCTGAGGGACCCCAAAACAGCCCCAAAAATGGGGTGAGGGGGACCCCAAACATGTGGGGGGGCACCTGGGCACACCTGGGGGCACCTGGGGCTACCTGGGCACACCTGGGGGCACCTGGGGGCACCTGGGGTTACCTGGGCACACCTGGGATCACCTGAGGGGTACCTGGGCACACCGGGGCACACCTGGGGCACCTGGGGGCACCTGGGGCTACCTGGGGGCACTGGGGCTACCTGGGCACACCTGGGCACACCTGGGCACACCTGGGGGCACCTGGGGTTACCTGGGCACACCTTGGATCACCTGAGGGGTACCTGGAGGTACCTGGGGTTACCTGGGCACACCTGGGGTTTCCTGGGCACACCTGGCGGCACCTGGGGCTACCTGGGGCACCTGGGGGCACCTGGGGTTACCTGGGGTTACCTGGGCACACCTGGGCACACCTGGGGGCACCTGGGGTTACCTGGGCACACCTGGGATCACCTGAGGGGTACCTGGAGGTACCTCGGGTTACCTGGGCACACCTGGGCACACCTGGGCACACCTGGGGTTACCTGGGGGCACCTGGACGTACCTGGGGTTACCTGGGCACACCTGGGCACACCTGGGGGCACCTGAGATCACCTGGGCACACCTGGGGTTTCCTTGAGGCTACCTGGGGGCACCTGGGGGTACCTGGGATCACCTGAGGGGTACCTGAGGGGCACCTGGGCACACCTGGCATTAGCTGGAGGTCACCTGGGGCTACCTGGGCACACCTGGGGGTACCTGGGCACACCTGGGCACACCTGGGGGTACCTGGGGGACACCTGGGCACACCTGGGCACACCTGGGGCACCTTGGGGTCACCTTGGAGCTACCTGGGGGTACCTGGGATTACCTGAGGGGCACCTGGGCACAGCTGGCATTACCTGGGCACACCTGGGGGGTACCTGGGGGACACCTGAGCTTATCTGGGATCACCTGAGGGGCACCTGGGCACACCTGGCATTACCTGGGGTTACCGGGGGGGTCACCTGGGGGTACCCAGGGTGACCTTGGAGTACCTGGGCACACCTGGGGGGTACCTGAGGGGTTCACCTGGAGATACCTGGGGGTCACCTGGTGTTTCCTGGGCACACCTGGGCACACCTGGGCACACCTGGGCACACCTGGGGGTTATCTGGAGTTACCTGGGCACACCTGGGGTTACCTGGGCACACCTGGGGATACCTGGCATCACCTGAGGGTTACCTGGGCACACCTGGGGTTACCTGGGCACACCTGGGGGTACCTGGCATCACCTGAGGGTTACCTGGGCACACCTGGGGGTACCTGTGGGCACCTGAGGGGTACCTGAGTGGTATCTGGGGTTACCTGGGCACACTTGGGGCACCTTGGGGTTACCTGGGGGATACCCGGGGGTCACCTGAGCTTACCTGGCATCACCTGAGTTTACCTGGGTTTACCTTGGGGTTACCTGGGCACACCTGGGGGTACCTGAGGATCACCTGGGGGGCACCTTGGGGTCACCCTGGGGCTACCTGGGGGTACCCGGGATTACCTGGGCACACCTGGGGGTACCCGGGTGTCACCTGGAGGTCACCTGGGGTCACCTGGGGTTACCTGGGATCATCTGGGCATCACCTGAGGGGTACCTGGGGGTCACCTGAGCTTACCTGCATCACCTCAGTTTACCTGGGTTTACCTTGGGGTTACCTGGGCACACCTGGGGGGCACCTGGGGGGGTACCCGGCTGCACTTGGGGTCACCTGGAGATTACCTGAGGTTACCTGGGGGGCACCTGGGGGTTACCTGAGGGGCACCTGGGGTCACCTGGGTCGCCTGAGGTTCACCTGGGCACACCTGGTCACCCCTGGGGGTCACCTGGGGTTACCTGAGGATCACCTGGGGGCACCTGAGATCACCTGGGGTTACCTGAGGATCACCTGGGGGCACCTGAGATCACCTGGAGTTACCTGGGCACACCTGGGGGCACCTGAGATCACCTGGAGTTACCTGGGCACACCTGAGGGTTACCTGGGGGTTACCTGAGGGGCACCTGGGGTCACCTGGGGTCACCTGGGGTTACCTGGGGTCGCCTGAGGTTCACCTGGGCACACCTGGGGTCACCCGGGGTTACCTGGGCACACCTGGGGGGACACCTTGAGGCTACCTGGGGTCACCTTGGGGCTACCTGGGGGTACCCGGGATTACCTGGGCACACCTGGGGGTACCCGGGTGCCACCTGGAGGTCACCTGGGGTTACCTGGGGTTACCTGGGGTCACCTGGGGTTACCTGGGGTTACCTGGCATTGCCTGGAGGATACCTGGGATCATCTGGGCATCACCTGAGGGGTACCTGGGGATCACCTGGGCACACCTGGGGGCACGTGGGGGCGATCTGGGGTTACCTGGGCACACCTGGGGGGCACCTGGGGGGCACCTGGGAGTACCTAGGGCTACCTTGGCACACATGGGGGTACCTGGGATTATCTGGGGTCACCTGAGGTTACCTGGGGTTCACCTGGAGGTTACCTGGGCACCGCCTGGAACTCACCTGGAGCTCACCTGAGGTTCCCTGTCCCCCCACCAGACTCCCTGCTCTTCTCGGAGATGCTGCTGCACCTCTGGGGTTACCTGGGCACACCTGGGCACACCTGGGCACACCTGGGGTTACCTGAGGATCACATGGGGGTTATCTGAGATCACCTGGGGTTACCTGGGGTTACCTGGGCACACCTGGGCACACCTGGGGTTACCTGAGGATCACCGGGGGGCACCTGAGAATCACCTGGAGTTACCTGGGCACACCTGGGCACACCTGGGGTTACCTGGAGGACACCTGGGGGGCACCTGAGCTTATCTGGGCACACCTGAGGGTTACCTGGGGGTTACCTGGGGGTCACCTGAGGGCCACCAGGGGGTTCTGGAGCTCACCTGGAGCTCACCTGTGCCATTACTTGTCCCCCCCAGACTACCTGCTGTTCTCGGAGATGCTGCTGCACCTCTGGGGTTACCTGGGGATTACCTGGGGGTCACCTGGGTGTCACCTGGAGCTCACCTGTCCCTTACCTGTCCCCCCAGACTACCTGCTGTTCTCGGAGATGCTGCTGCAGCGCCCCCTGAGCCGCGACTCGCGCCTGCTGGGCCCGCCGGGCCTCTCACCTGGACGGGCCCCGCCCGGAGCCCTCACCTGGCCCCCCCCCGCCCGCTGCGGGGCGCGCCCGAGGGGCACCTGAGCGCCGAGGAGCGCGAGTACATGCGGGACATGGCGGCGCGGCGCTTCCCGCACATCGTGCAGGTGCTGCGCGAGCTGCCCCGCCCCATGCTGCTCGTGTTCCGCAACATCAACACGGTCCGCAGTGTCCACGGGGCGCTGGGCGCACCTGCGGACAGGTACGGCATCATGGCCCGCAGGTGAGACACCGGAGAGTGTGTGCCCAGGTGCGCCCGGGTGTGTCTGTGTGTCTGTATATGTGTGTAAATGTGTGCCCAGGTGTGCCCAGGTGTGCCCAGGTGTGTCTGTGTGTCTGTATATGTGTGTAAATGTGTGTGACAAGTGTGCCCAGGTGTGCCCAGGTGTGTCTGTATGTCTGTATCTGTGTGCCCAGGTGTGTCTGGGTGTGTCTGTGTGTCTGTATATGTGTGTAAATGTGTGCCCAGGTGTGCCCAGGTGTGCCCAGGTGTGTCTGTATGTCTGTATCTGTGTGCCCAGGTGTGCCCAGGTGTGTCTGTGTGTCTGTATATGTGTGTAAATGTGTGTGACAGGTGTGCCCAGGTGTGCCCAGGTGTGTCTGTATGTCTGTATCTGTGTGCCCAGGTGTGCCCAGGTGTGTCTGTGTGTCTGTATATGTGTGTAAATGTGTGCCCAGGTGTGCCCAGGTGTGCCCAGGTGAGCGCTGCTCGTGTTCCGCAACATCAACACGGTCCGCAGTGTCCACGGGGCGCTGGGCGCACCTGCGGACAGGTACGGCATCATGGCCCGCAGGTGAGACACCGGAGAGTGTGTGCCCAGGTGTGCCCGGGTGTGTCTGTGTGTCTGTATATGTGTGTAAATGTGTGTCTCAGGTGTGCCCAGGTGTGCCCAGGTGAGCGCTGCTCGTGTTCCGCAACATCAACACGGTCAGGAGTGTCCACGGGGCACTGGGCGCACCTGCGGACAGGTACGGCATCATGGCCCGCAGGTGAGACACCGGAGAGTGTGTGCCCAGGTGTGTCTGGGTGTGTCTGTGTGTCTGTATATGTGTGTAAATGTGTGTGACAGGTGTGCCCAGGTGTTTCTGTATGTCTGTATATGTGTGTAAATGTGTGTGACAGGTGTGCCCAGGTGTGTCTGTATGTCTGTATCTGTGTGCCCAGGTGTGTCTGTGTGTCTGTGTATGTGTGTAAATGTGTGCCCAGGTGTGCCCAGGTGTGTCTGTGTGTCTGTATATGTGTGTAAATGTGTGTGACAGGTGTGCCCAGGTGTTTCTGTATGTCTGTATATGTGTGTAAATGTGTGTGACAGGTGTGCCCAGGTGTGTCTGTATGTCTGTATCTGTGTGCCCAGGTGTGCCCAGGTGTTTCTGTATGTCTGTATATGTGTGTAAATGTGTGTGATAGGTGTGCCCAGGTGTGCCCAGGTGTGTCTGTATGTCTGTATCTGTGTGCCCAGGTGTGCCCAGGTGTGTCTGTGTGTCTGTATATGTGTGTAAATGTGTGCCCCAGGTGTGCCCAGGTGTGCCCAGGTGTGTCTGTGTGTCTGTATATGTGTGTAAATGTGTGTCTCAGGTGTGCCCAGGTGTGCCCAGGTGAGCGCTGCTCGTGTTCCGCAACATCAACACGGTCAGGAGTGTCCACGGGGCACTGGGCGCACCTGCGGACAGGTACGGCATCATGGCCCGCAGGTGAGACACCGGAGAGTGTGTGCCCAGGTGTGTCTGGGTGTGTCTGTGTGTCTGTATATGTGTGTAAATGTGTGCCCAGGTGTGCCCAGGTGTGTCTGTGTGTCTGTATATGTGTGTAAATGTGTGTGACAGGTGTGCCCAGGTGTTTCTGTATGTCTGTATATGTGTGTAAATGTGTGTGACAGGTGTGCCCAGGTGTGTCTGTATGTCTGTATCTGTGTGCCCAGGTGTGCCCAGGTGTGTTTGTGTGTCTGTATATGTGTGTAAATGTGTGCCCAGGTGTGCCCAGGTGTGTCTGTATGTCTGTATCTGTGTGCCCAGGTGTGCCCAGGTGTGTCTGTGTGTCTGTGTATGTGTGTAAATGTGTGCCCAGGTGTGCCCAGGTGTGCCCAGGTGTGTCTGTATGTCTGTATCTGTGTGCCCAGGTGTGCCCAGGTGTGTCTGTGTGTCTGTGTATGTGTGTAAATGTGTGCCCAGGTGTGCCCAGGTGTGCCCAGGTGTGTCTGTATGTCTGTATCTGTGTGCCCAGGTGTGCCCAGGTGTGTCTGTGTGTCTGTGTATGTGTGTAAATGTGTGGCCCAGGTGTGCCCAGGTGTGCCCAGGTGTGTCTGTATGTCTGTATCTGTGTGCCCAGGTGTGCCCAGGTGTGTCTGTGTGTCTGTGTATGTGTGTAAATGTGTGCCAGGTGTGCCCAGGTGAGCGCTGCTCGTGTTCAGGAACATCAACACCGTCCGCAGCGTGCACGGGGCGCTGGGCGCACCTGCGGACAGGTACGGCATCATGGCCCGCAGGTGAGTGTGAGCACAGGTGTGCCCAGTGTGTCTGTGTGTGTAAATGTGTGCCCCAGGTGTGCCTGGGTGTGCCCAGGTGCGCCCAGGTGTGTCTGTGTGTCTGTATCTGTGTATGACAGGTGTGCCCCAGGTGAGCTCAGGTGAGCTCAGGTGTGCCTGTGTGTCTGTGTATTTGTGCTCAGGTGTGCCCAGGTGCGCCCAAGTGCGTGTGTGTAGGTGTGCCCCAGGTGTGCCCAGGTGTGCCTGTGTGTCTGTACCTGTGTGTATGTGTTACTCAGGTGTGTCTGTGTGTCTGTATGCGTGTCAATGTGTGTAACAGGTGTGCTCAGGTGAGCTCCAGGTCATCCCATGTGGATGCTGGGGTCACCCAGGTGAGCTCAGGTGAGCCCCAGGTGTTTTCAGGTGTGCTCAGGTGAGCTCTGGGGGCTGTTGGGGTCACCCAGGTGAGCTCAGGTGAGCCCCAGGTGTTTTCAGGTGTGCCCAGGTGAGCCCTGGGGGTTTTTGGGGTCACCCAGGTGAGTTCAGGTGAGCCCCAGGTGTTTTCAGGTGTGCCCAGGTGAGCTCTGGGGGTTTTTGGGGTCACCCAGGTGGGCTCAGGTGAGCCCCAGGCGTTTTCAGGTGTGCCCAGGTGAGCTCTGGGGGTTTTGGGGTCACCCAGGTGAGCTCAGGTGAGCCCCAGGCGTTTTCAGGTGTGCCCAGGTGAGCTCTGGGGTTTTTGGGGTCACCCAGGTGAGCTCAGGTGAGCCCCAGGCGTTTTCAGGTGTGCCCAGGTGAGCTCTGGGGGTTTTTGGGGTCACCCAGGTGAGCTCAGGTGAGCCCCAGGCGTTTTCAGGTGTGCCCAGGTGAGCTCTGGGGGTTTTTGGGGTCACCCAGGTGAGCTCAGGTGAGCCCCAGGCGTTTTCAGGTGTGCCCAGGTGAGCTCTGGGGGTTTTTGGGGTCACCCAGGTGAGCTCAGGTGAGCCCCAGGTGTTTTCAGGTGTGCCCAGGTGAGCTCTGGGGGTTTTTGGGGTCACCCAGGTGAGCTCAGGTGAGCCCCAGGCGTTTTCAGGTGTGCCCAGGTGAGCTCTGGGGGGGTTTTTGGGGTCACCCAGGTGAGCTCAGGTGAGCCCAGGTGTTTTCAGGTGTGCCCAGGTGAGCTCTGGGGGTTTTTGGGGTCACTCAGGTGCCCCCAGGTGCCCCCGGTGACCGCGTGCCCCTCCCCCAGCGCGGTGCGGAGCTGGAGCCGCCTCCGGGGGGCCCCGCGCGGTCGCTGCGGCAGCGGCTGCACCTGGGCTGGGAGCGGCTGCGCTTCGAGATGGCGCTCAGGTGAGGGGGGAGGGGCAAAGGGGGCTCAGGTGAGGGGGGAGGGGCAAAGGGGCTCAGGTGAGGGGGGAGGGGAGGGGCAAAGGGGCTCAGGTGAGGGGGGGAGGGGCAAAGGGGGAGGGGTTCAGGTGAGGGGGGAGGGGCAAAGGGGATCAGGTGAGGGGGGAGGGGCATGTGGGAGGGGCAAAGGGGGAGGGGCTCAGGTGAGGGGGGGAAGGGCAAAGGGGCTCAGGTGAGGGGGGGGAGGGGGAGGGGCTCAGGTGAGGGGGAAAGGAGAAAAGGGGATCAGGTGAGGGGGGAGGGGCATGTGGGAGGGGCAAAGGGGGGAGGGGCTAAGGTGAGGGGGGGAAGGGCAAAGGGGCTCAAGTGAGGGGGGGGAGGGGGAGGGGCTCAGGTGAGGGGGAGGGGCGGGGGGGAGGGGGAGGGGGAAGGGGGAGGGGGCTCAGGTGAGGGGGAAAGGGGGGGAGGGGGGTTCAGGTGGGGGCGCGGGGCAGGGGGGAGGGGCACGGGGGGAGGGGCTGAGGTGAGGGGGAGGGGCATGTGGGAGGGGCAAAGGGGGAGGGGCACAGGTGTGGGGGAGGGGCTTAGGTGGGAGGGGGAGGGGCTCGCATGTGGGGGAGGGGCACAGGTGTGTGTGGGGGAGGGGCCCAGGTGTGGGGGGGGGGAGGGGCACAGGTGTGTGTGTGGGGGAGGGGCCCAGGTGTGTGGGGGGGAGGGGCTCAGGTGTGTGTGTGGGGGAGGGGCTCAGGTGTGTGGGGGGGAGGGGCACAGGTGTGGGGGGGGGAGGGGCTCAGGTGTGTGTGGGGGAGGGGCTCAGGTGTGTGTGGGGGAGGGGCTCAGGTGTGTGTGTGGGGGAGGGGCACAGGTGTGTGTGGGGGAGGGGCACAGGTGTGTGTGGGGGGAGGGGCTCAGGTGTGTGTGGGGGAGGGGCACAGGTGTGTGTGGGGGAGGGGCTCAGGTGTGTGTGGGGGAGGGGCTCAGGTGTGTGTGGGGGGGAGGGGCACAGGTGTGTGTGGGGAGGGGCTCAGGTGTGTGTGGGGGAGGGGCTCAGGTGTGTGGGGGGGAGGGCACAGGTGTGTGTGGGGGAGGGGCGTGGGGGGGGAGGTTCAGGTACGCGGGGCTTTTGGGTGGGGGAGGGGCTCAGGTGAGGGGCTGGGAGGGGGAGGGGCAAAGGTGTGTGGGGGAGGGGCTGAGGTGTTTTTGGGGGGATCCAGGTGTTTTGGGGCCTCAGGTGTGGGGGAGGGGCTCAGGTGAGGGGCTGGGAGGGGAGAGGGGCTCGGGGGGGGGATGGGGGAGGGGCTCAGGTGGGAGGGAGCTCAGGGGAGGGGGTTCAGGTGTGGGGGAGGGGCTCAGGTAAGGGGAGCTCAGGTGTTTTGGGGGGGCTCAGGTGTTTGTGTGTGTGTGATCCCTCTCCCAGGTGTGTGTGACCCCCAGGTGACCCTCCCTGTCCTCCCAGGTGACCTCACCTGTCCCCTCCCCCCCCAGGTGTGTCTGACCCCCCCCGGCTGTGTGTGACACCCCCAGGTGACCTCACCTGTCCCCTCCCCCCCCAGGTGTGCCCGACCCCTAAGGTGACCCCACCTGTCCCCAGGTGACCCCACCTGCCCTCAGGTGTGTGTGATCCCCCCAGGTGTGTGTGTGACCTCAGGTGACCCCCCTGTCCCCAGGTGACCCCCAGGTGACCCCCAGGTGACCCCCAGGTGCCCCCAGGTGCTCCCCCTGTCCCCAGGTGACCCCACTTGTCCCCCCAGGTGTGTGACCCCACCTGTCCCTTCCAGGTGTGTGTGACCCCCAGGTGTGTCTGACCCCCCCCAGGTGTGTGTGTGACCCCTAGGTGACCCCAGGTGACCCCAGGTGACCCCCCTGTCCCCCCAGGTGTGTGTGACCCCCCCCAGGTGTGTGTGTGACCCCAGGTGGCCCCAGGTGACCCCACCTGTCCCCCCAGGTGTGTGTGACCCCCAGGTGACCCCCAGGTGCCCCCCCTGTCCCCAGGTGACCTTGCTTGTCCCCCAGGTGTGTGACCACACCTGTCCCTTCCAGGTGTGTGTGACCTCCCCCAGGTGTGTGTGTGACCCCCAGGTGACCCCAGGTGACCCCAGGTGACCCCCCTGTCCCCCCAGGTGTGTGTGACCCCCAGGTGACCCCAGGTGTGTGTGACCCCCCTGTCCCCCCAGGTGTGTCTGACCTCCCCAGGTGTGTGTGACCCCCCCCAGGTGTGTGTGTGACCCCCCCGGGTGTGTGTGTGACCCCCAGGTGACCCCCCTGTCCCCAGGCGACCCCACCTGTCCCCCCAGGTGTGTGTGACACCCCCAGGTGACCCCAGGTGTGTGTGACCCCCAGGTGTCCCCAGGTGCTCCCAGGTGACCCCAGGTGACCCGCTGTCCCAGGTGTGTGTGACCCCCAGGTGTGTGTGACCCCCAGGTGCCCCCCGGTGACCCCGCTGTCCCCAGGTGCCCCCAGGTGCCCCCAGGTGTCCCCCGGTGCCCCCAGGTGACCCCGGTGCTCCCAGGTGACCCCCCCTGTCCCCAGGTGTGTGTGACCCCCAGGTGTGTGTGACCCCCAGGTGCCCCCCGGTGACCCCGCTGTCCCCAGGTGCCCCCGGTGCTCCCAGGTGACCCCCCCTGTCCCCAGGTGCCCCCGGGTGCCCCCAGGTGTGTGTGACCCCCAGGTGTCCCCAGGTGCTCCCAGGTGACCCCAGGTGACCCGCTGTCCCCAGGTGTGTGTGACCCCCAGGTGTGTGTGACCCCCAGGTGTGTGTGACCCCCAGGTGCCCCCCGGTGACCCCGCTGTCCCCAGGTGTCCCCAGGTGCCCCCCGGTGACCCCGCTGTCCCCAGGTGCCCCCAGGTGCCCCCAGGTGTCCCCCGGTGCCCCCAGGTGACCCCGGTGCTCCAGGTGACCCCCCCTGTCCCCAGGTGTGTGTGACCCCCAGGTGTGTGTGACCCCCAGGTGCCCCCCGGTGACCCCGCTGTCCCCAGGTGTGTGTGACCCCCAGGTGTGTGTGACCCCCAGGTGCCCCCGGTGACCCCGCTGTCCCCAGGTGCCCCCAGGTGCCCCCCGGTGACCCCGCTGTCCCCCCCCAGGCTGGAGTGGCTCCGGTTCCGGGTGGCGGCGGCTGCGCTGTCGCTGCTGAGCCGCTGGGGGGCGCTGCCGCGGGGGGAGCACCTGCAGCACCTGCTGCGCGCCTGAGCCCCGACAACACCGAAATCGCCCCAAAAACGGCTGGGAACACCCCGAAACGGCTGGAAACACCCCAGAACGGCTGAAAACACCCCGAAAACGGCTGGGAACACCCCGAAACGGCTGAAAACACCCCAAAAACGGCTGAAAACACCCCAAAAACGGCTGGGAACACCCCGAAACGGCGGGAATCACCCCCAAAAACGGCTGAAAACACCCCAAAAACGGCTGGGAACACCTCGAAACGGCTGAAAACACCCCAAAACGGCTGAAAACACCCAAAAACGGCTGAAAACCCCCCAAAAACGGCTGGGAACACCCCGAAACGGCTGAAAACACCCCAAAATGGCTGGGAACACCCCGAAACGGCTGAAAACACCCCAAAACGGCTGAAATCACCCCAAAAACGGCTGAAAACCCCCCAAAAACGGCTGAAAACACCCCAAAACGGCTGAAAACACCCCAAAAACGGCTGGGAACACCCCAGAAAGGCTGAAAACACCCCAAAAAACGGCTGGGAACACCCCGAAACGGCTGAAAACACCCCAAAAACGGCTGAAATCACCCCAAAAACGGCTGGAAACACCCCGAAACGGCTGAAAACACCCCAAAAACGGCTGGGAACACCCCGAAACAGCTGAAAATACCCCAAAAACGGCTGAAATAACCCAAAAACCGGCTGGGAACGCCCAAAACCCGCCGGGAATGCTGAAAATACCCCCAAAAAACGGCTGAAAACAACCCAAAAACCGGGTGAAAACAACCCCAAAATCAACTGGGAACACCCCAAAAACGGCTGGGAACACCCCAAAAACAGCGAGAACGCTGAAAATACCCCAAAAACGGCTTAAAACACCCCAAAATCGACTGGGAACACCCCGAAACCGGCCGGGAACACTGAAAATACCCGAAAAAACGGCGGAAATCACCCCAAAAACGGCAGAAAACACCCCAAAAACCGACTGGAACACCCCAAAACCGGCCAGGAATGCTGAAAAAGCCCAAAAAAACGGCTGGGAATTCTCAAAATACCCCAAAAATCGGACGGGAACACCTGAAATACCCCAAAAATCGGATGGGGACACCCCAAAAACTGCCTGGGACTGCTGAAAATACCCCAAAAATGGGATGGAAACACCTGAAAATACCCCCAAAATCATTTGGGAACACCCAAAATACCCAAAAGGAATGAAAATTCAGCCAAAAAACCAGAAAGAAGTGTCTGAAAAGCAGCAAAAATACGTGAAAAAAAGAATAAAAAACCCCACAAAACGCCACGAAAAAAACGCAGGAAAATTTTTAAAAAATTCTCAAAATTGGGTGTAAAACACCCCAAAAAAAAAACCACCCAGAAAAAAGAAAACAGCCTCAAAATACCTGAAAATAAACCCAAAAAATCTCCTCAAAACACCAAAAATTACCCCAAAATCCCCCCAAAAATACCAAAAATCCCAAATCCCCCTCCCCAAAATTCACTGTGAACAACCCCAAAACACTGTGAACCCCAAAATCCAAAAAATTACCCCAAAATTCCCCAAAATTTACCTCAAATTCCCTCAAATTCCCCCCAAAATTCCCCCAAAATTTTCCCTCAAATTCCCTCAAATTCCCCCAAATTTTCCCCAAAATTTTCCCCAAAATTCCCCCAAAATTCCCCCAAAATTTTCCCCAAAATTTTCCCTAAAATTCCCCCAAATAAACCTCAAAGGCAAAATGGAAAGTTGTGTTTTATTACAAACCGGAATTCTGGGGGGTTTTGGGATTTTGGGGGTTTTTTTTTTGGGATTTGTGGTGAAATTTGGGGATTTGGGGTTTTTTTGGGGAATTTTTTTTTTTTTTTTTGGGGATTTTTGACGGGATTTTTGTGGGATTTTTAAGGGGATTTTTAAGGGAATTTAATGGGAATTTTATGGGATTTTTGTGGGGTTTTTGTGGATTTTTGTGGGATGCAAATGGAAGTTTAAGGGGATTTTTATGGAATTTTTGTGGGGTTTTTATGGGATTTTTGTGGAATTTTTAGGGGATTTTTGTGGAATTATTTGGGGATTTTTGTGGGATTTTTTTTTATTTTTATGGGATTTTTATGGATTTTTATGGATTATTGTGAGTTTTTTGTGGGGTTTTTATGGGATTTTTATGGGACTTTTGTGGGATTTTTGTGGGATTTTTATGGAATTTTTGTGGGATTTTTGAGAGGATTTTATGGGATTTTTGTGGGATTTTTATGGATTTCTTGGGGTTTTTATGGGATTTTTATGGGAATTTTTGTGGGATTTTTGTGGGAATTTTGTGGGGTTTTTATGGGATTTTTGTGGGGTTTTTATGGGATTTTGTCGGGATTTTTTGGGATGCAAATGGAAGTTTAAGGGGATTTTAAATGGAATTTTAATGGACATTTTATGGGATTTTGAAGGGAATTTTGTGGGGTTTTCTGGGGATTTTTGTTGTGATTTTTATGGGATTTTTGTGGGAATTTTATGGGAATTTTGTGGCGTTTTTATGGGATTTTTACGGGATTTTTGTGGGATTTTTGTGGGATTTTGTAGGATGCAAATGGAAGTTCAAGGGGATTTTTAATGGAATTTTTGTGGGGTTTTTACAGGATTTTTAATGGAATTTTTGTGGGATTTTTGAGAGGTTTTATGGGATTTTAATGGGATTTTTATGGGATTCTTAATGGAATTCTTGTGGGATTTTTATGGGATTTTTGTGGGGTTTTTATGGGATTTTTGTGGATTTTAATGGGATTTTGTGGGATGCAAATGGAAGTTTAAGGGGATTTTTTTGGGATTTTTGTGGGATTTTTGTGGGAATTTTGTGGGATTTTTATGGGATTTTTTGTGGGATTTTTGGGGATTTTTTTGGGGATTTGGGGTTTTTGGGAGGAATTTTTTTTTTATTTTTTGGGGGGATTTGTAGCAAAATTTGGGGATTTTAGGGGGTTTTTAAGGGATATTTTTATGGATTTTGAAAAAAAATTTGTGAGTTTTTTTCTTATGTTTTGGGAATTTTTGGGGGGGTTTTCGGAAATTTTTTTTCTTTTGGGAAATTTTTGGGATTTTAAAAAAAATTTGGGGCGGGGGTTGGGATTTTTTTAATGATTTTGGGGGTTTTTTTGGGGGGGGGGGATTTTTAGGGAGTGTTTTTCTTTTTGGGAGTTTTTGGGGATTTTGTGGGGTTTGGGTTTGTGGGGTTTGGGTTTGCAGGGTTTGGGTTTGCGGGGTTTGGGTTTGTGGGGTTTGGGTTTATAGGGTTGGGGTTTGTGGGGTTTTGGTCTTGTGGGGTTTGGGTTTGTGGGGTTTGGTCTTGTGGGGTTTGGGTTTGTGGGGTTTGGGTTTGTGGGGTTTGGGTTTGTAGGGTTTGGTTTATAGGGTTGGAGCTTGTGGGTTTGGGTTTATAGGGTTGGGGTTTGTAGGGTTGGGGTTTGTGGGGTTTGGGTTGTGGGGTTGGGGTTTGTGGGGTTTGGGTTTATAGGGTTGGGTTTGTGGGTTTGGGTTTGTGGGGTTTGGGTTTGTAGGGTTGGGGTTTGTAGGGTTGGGTTTGTGGGTTTGGTCTTGTGGGGTTTGGGTTTGTGGGTTTGGGTTTATAGGGTTGGGGTTTGTGGGTTTGGGTTTATAGGGTTGGGTTTGTAGGGTTTGGGTTTATAGGGTTGGGTTTATAGGGTTGGGGTTTGTAGGGTTGGGGTTTGTGGGGTTTGTGTTTATAGGGTTGGGGTTTGTGGGGTTTGTGTTTATAGGGTTGGGGTTTGTGGGGTTTGGGTTTGTATGGTTTGGGTTTGTGGGGTTTGGGTTTGTGGGTTTGTGTTTATAGGGTTTAGGTTTATAGAGTTGGGTTTGTATGGTTTGGGTTTGTGGGGTTTGGGTTTGTGGGGTTTGTGTTTATAGGGTTGGGGTTTGTGGGGTTTGGGTTGTGGGTTTGGTCTTGTGGGGTTTGGGTTTATAGGGTTGGGGTTTGTGGGGTTTGGGTTTATAGGGTTGGGGTTTATGGGGTTGGGGTTTGTGGGTTTGGTCTTGTGGGGTTTGGGTTTATAGGGTTGGGTTTGTGGGGTTTGGGTTTGTGGGGTTTGGGTTTGTGGGGTTTGGGTTTGTGGGTTTTGGGTTTATAGGGTTTGGGTTTGTAGGGTTTGGGTTTATAGGGTTGGGTTTGTGGGGTTTGGGTTTGTGGGGTTTGGGTTTGTGGGGTTTGGGTTTACAGGGTTTGGGTTTGTGGGGTTTGGGTTTATAGGGTTGGGTTTGTGGGTTTGGGTTTATAGGGTTGGGTTTGTGGGGTTTGGGTTTATAGGGTTGGGGTTTGTGGGGTTTGGGTTTGTAGGGTTGGGTTTGTAGGGTTTGGGTTTATAGAGTTGAGTTTGTGGGTTCGGTCTTGTGGGGTTTGGGTTTATAGGGTTGGGGTTTGTAGGGTTTGGTTTATAGGGTTGGGTTTGTGGGTTTGGGTTTGTGGGGTTTGGGTTTATAGGGTTGGGGTTTGTGGGGTTTGGGTTTATAGAGTTGGGTTTATAGGGTTTGGGTTTGTGGGGTTTGTGTTTATAGGGTTTGGGTTTGTGGGGTTTGGGTTTTGGGTTTGTGGGTTTGGTCTTGTGGGGTTTGGGTTTATAGAGTTGTGGTTTGTGGGGTTTGGGTTTATAGAGTTGGGTTTATGAGGTTGGGGTTTGAGGGGTTTGGGTTTGTGGGGTTTGTGTTTATAGGGTTGGGGTTTGTAGGGTTTGGGTTTGTGGGGTTTGGGTTTGTGGGTTTGGTCTTGTGGGGTTTGGGTTTATAGGGTTGGGGTTTGTGGGGTTTGGTCTTGTGGGGTTTGGGGTTGTGGGGTTTGGGTTTGTAGGGTTTGTGTTTATAGGGTTTGGGTTTGTGGTGTTTGGGTTTGTGGGGTTTGGGTTTGTAGGGTTGGGGTTTGTGGAGTTGGGGTTTGTAGGGTTGGGGTTTATAGGGTTGGGGATTGTGGGGTTTGGGTTTATAGGGTTGGGGTTTGTGGGGTTTGTGTTTATAGGGTTTGGGTTTGTGGTGTTTGGGTTTGTGGGGTTTGGGTTTGTAGGGTTGGGTTTGTAGGGTTGGTCTGTGGCCTCAGGTTTATTGAGGTGTTTTTGTAGGGTTTGATTTTGTGGGGTTCTTTCTGTAGGGTTTGTGTTTGTAGGGTTGATTGTCTAGGATTGTTTTTGCAGGTTGTTTTTAAAGGGTTTTTAACGGGATTGTTACATTGGGGTCGTTTCTGTAGGTTTGGATTTATCGCGTTGCTTTTGTAGGATTGGGGTTTGTGGGGTTTGGGTTTGCAGGGTTTGCAAGACCATTTTTGTAGGGTTTGGTTTTATAGTGTTTGTTTTTATGGAGTTTGGGTTTATAGGGTTGCATTTATAAGGGTTTACAGGGTTGAATTTATGGGGTTTGGTTTGTGCTTTTTGGTTTGTGGGTTTGTGTTTATGGGGTTGGGTCTGTAGGGTTTGGTTTGTAAGGTTTTGTTTTAATGAGATGTTTTTGTAGGGTTTGGTTCGATGGGTTGGGTTTACAGGATTGAATTTATAGGGTTTGGTCTGTAGGGTTGGGGTTTGTAAGGTTTGGGTTTGTGGGGTTGGAGTTTTTAGGTTTGGTATTTTAGGGTTTTTAGGTTTGTAGGGTTTGGGCTTGTAGGGTTTGGATTTATGGGGTTGAATTTATAAGGGTTTGTGTTTATGGGGTTTCTTTTATAGGGTTGCTCCCGTAGGGTTTGGGTTTGTGGGGTTTGTGTTTATGGCGTTTCTTTTTATAGGATTTTGGTTTATAGGATTGAATTTTTAGGGTCTGGGTTGTACTTTTTGGGTTTGTGGGGTTTGGCTTTATGGCGTTTCTTTTTATAGGGTTTTGGTTGATAGGATTGAATTTATAGGGTTTGGTTTGTACTTTTTGGTTTGTGTTTATGGCGTTTTTTTTTATAGGGTTTTGGTTGATAGGATTGAATTTATAGGGTTTGGTTTGTGCTTTTTGGGTTTGTGGGGTTTGGCTTTATGGGATTGTTTTTATAGGATTTCGGTTTCCAGGATTGAGTTTATAGGGTCTGGGTCGTACTTTTTGGATTTGTGGAGTTTGGCTTTATGGGGTTGGGTCTGTAGGGTTTGGTTTGTAAGGTTTTGTTTTAATGAGATGTTTTTGTAGGGTTTGGTTCAATGGGGTTGGGTTTACAGGATTGAATTTATAGGGTTTGGTCTGTAGGGTTGGGGTTTGTAAGGTTTGGGTTTGTGGGGTTGGAGTTTTTAGGTTTGGTATTTTTAGGGTTTTTAGGTTTGTAGGGTTTGGGCTTGTAGGGTTTGGATTTATGGGGTTGAATTTACAAGGTTTGGGTTTATGGGGTTTGTGTTTATGGCGTTTCTTTTTATAGGATTTTGGTTGATAGGATTGAATTTATAGGGTTTGGTTTGTGCTTTTTGGGTTTGTGGGTTTGTGTTTATGGGATTTGTTTTTATAGGATTTCGGTTTCCAGGATTGAGTTTATAGGGTTTGGTTTGTACTTTTTGGGTTGTGGGGTTTGGCTTTATGGCGTTTTTTTTATAGGGTTTTGGTTTATAGGATTGAATTTATAGGGTTTGGTTTGTACTTTTTGGGTTTGTGTTTATGGCGTTTCTTTTTATAGGGTTTTGGTTGATAGGATTGAATTTATAGGGTTTGGTTTGTGCTTTTTGGATTTGTGGGGTTTGGCTTTATGGGGTTGGGTCTGTAGGGTTTGGTTTTTACGGTTTTGTTTTAATGAGATGTTTTTGTAGGGTTTGGTTCTATGGGGTTGTGTTTACAGGATTGGATTTATAGGGTTTGGTCTGTAGGGTTGGGGTTTGTAGGGTTTGGGTTTGTAGGGTTTGGATTTATGGGGTTGGGGTTTTTAGGGTTTGGGTTTTTAGGGTTTTGTTTTATGGGGTTGAATTTATAGGGTTTGGGTTTATGGGGTTTCTTTTATAGGGTTGCTCCCGTAGGGTTTGGGTTTGTGGGGTTTGTGTTCATGGCGTTTCTTTTTATAGGGTTTTGGTTTATAGGATTGAATTTTTAGGGTTTGGTTTGTACTTTTTGGGTTTGTGGGGTTTGTGTTTATGGCGTTTCTTTTATAGGGTTTTGGTTTCCAGGATTGAATTTATAGGGTTTGGTTTGTGCTTCTTGGGTTTGTGGGGTTTGGTTCTATGGGGTTGAATTTACAGGATTGTATTTATAGGGTTTGGGTTTGTAGGTTTGGGTCTGTAGGGTTTGGGTTTGTAGGATTGTTTTTGTAAGGTTTGAATTTATAGGATTTTTTTTTATAGGGTTCGGGTTTATAGGATTTGGGTTTATAGGGTTTGGCTTTATAGGATTGTATTTATGGGGTTTGGTTTGTAGGGTTTGGGTTTATGTTATTTCTGTGGGGTTTGGGTTTGTAGGGTTGGCTTTATAGGGTCGGGTTTGTAGGGTTTGAGTTTGTAGGGTCTGTGTTTATAGGATTATTTTTATAGGGTTTGGGTTTGTAGCGTTTGGATTTTTGGGATTGCATTTATAGGGGTTTGGGTTTGTTGGGTTTGGGTTTGTAGGATTATTTTTATAGGGTTTGGATTTTAGAGTTTGGGTTTGTAGGGTTTGGGTTTGTAGGGTGGTTTTTGTGGGGTGATTTTTTAAAGGGTTTGTTTTATGGGGTTGTTACTTTAGGGTTGTTTCTGTAGGGTTTGGGTCTGTAGGGTTTGGGTTTGTAGGATTGTTTTGTTTTTATAGGGTTCGGGTTTATAGGGTTTGGATTTTTGGGTTTGGGTTTGTAGGATTGCATTTATAGGGTTTGGTTTGTAGCATTTGGTTTTGTAGGGTTTGGATATATAGGATTGTTTTTATAGGGTTTGAGTTTATAATGTTTGGGTTTTATGGGATGGTTTTTGTAGGGTTGTTTTTATGGGGTCTGGTTTCTGAGGTTGCTTTTATGGGGTTTGTTTTTGTGAGATTGATTTTTGTAGGGTTGTTTCTATAGGGTTGATTTTTTGGGGTCATTTTTGTAGGGTTGTTTCTATAGGGTTTTGTTTTTATGGGGTTTTGTGGGGGCTGTTTTATGGGGCTGATTTTTACAGGGCTGATTTTTGTGGGCTTGATTTCTGCAGGGTTTGTTTTTGTGGTGTCATTTTCGTAGGGTTTGCTTTATGGGGTTGATTTTTAATGGGGTTGATTTTTACGGGGTTGATTTCTACAGGGTTGGTTTCTATAGGGTTGATTTTTGTAGGGCTTTTTCTATGGGGTTTTGTAGGGTTGTTTTACGGGGTTAATTTTTATTGGTTTGTTTTATGGGGTTTGGTTTTTTAGGGTTGTTTCTGTAGGGTTTGGTTCTATGGGGTTTTGTAGGGCTGTTTTACGGGGTTCATTTTTATTGGTTTGTTTTATGGGGTTTGGTGTTTTAGGGTTGTTTCTATAGGGTTTTGTTTTTATGGGGTTTTGTGGGGGCTGTTTTATGGGGCTGATTTTTACAGGGCTGATTTTTGTGGGCTTGATTTCTGCAGGGTTTGTTTTTGTGGTGTCATTTTCGTAGGGTTTGCTTTATGGGGTTGATTTTTAATGGGGTTGATTTTTACGGGGTTGATTTCTACAGGGTTGGTTTCTATAGGGTTGATTTTTGTAGGGTTTTTTCCATGGGGTTTTGTAGGGCTGTTTTACGGGGGTTCATTTTTATTGGTTTGTTTTATGGGGTTTGGTTTTTTAGGGTTGTTTCTGTAGGGTTTGGTTCTATGGGGTTTTGTAGGGCTGTTTTATGGGGTTCATTTTTATTGGTTTTATAGGGTTTGGTGTTTTAGGATTGTTTCTATAGGGTTTTGTTTTTATGGGGTTTTGTGGGGGCTGTTTTATGGGGCTGATTTTTACAGGGCTAATTCTTGTAGGCTTGATTTCTGCAGGGTTTGTTTTTGTGGTGTCATTTTCGTAGGGTTTGCTTTATGGGGTTGATTTTTAATGGGGTTGATTTTTACGGGGTTGATTTCTACAGAGTTGGTTTTTATAGGGTTGATTTTTGTAGGGCTTTTCCTATGGGGTTTTGTAGGGCTGTTTTATGGGGTTCATATTTATTGGTTTGTTTTATGGGGTTTGGTGTTTTAGGGTTGTTTCTGTAGGGTTTGGTTCTATGGGGTTTTGTAGGGCTGTTTTATGGGGTTCATTTTTATTGGTTTGTTTCATGGGGTTTGGTGTTTTAGGGTTGTTTCTGTAGGGTTTTGTTTTTATGGGGTTTTGTGGGGGCTGTTTTATGGAGCTGATTTTTGTGGGGTTGTTTTTTGTAGGGTTAATTTCTATGGGGTTTGGTTTTATGGGGTTTTGTAGGGTTGATTTCTGTAGGGTTGATTTTATAGGGCTGTTTTATAGTGTTCATTTTTATACGGTTGTTTCTATAGGGTTTGGTCTTATAGGGTTAATTTTTATGGGTTTGGTATTATGGGGTTAATTTTTATAGGTTCGTTTCTATAGGTTTTGGTTTTATGGGGTTCATTTTCATAGGGTTGGTTTTATAGGGTTAATTTTATGGGTTTGTTTCCATAGGTTTTGGTATTATGGGGTTGATTTTATGGGTTCGTTTCTATAGGGTTTATTTTTATAGGGTTAATTTTTATAGGTTTTGGTTTTATGGGGTTAATTTTTATGGGTTTGGTTTTATGGGTTTTTTTAGGGTTCGTTTCTATAGGGTTTGGTATTATGGGGTTAATTTTATGGGTTCGTTTCTGTAGGGTTTGGTTTTATGGGGTTAATTTTTATGGGTTTTGGTATTACAGGGTTAATTTTTATAGGTTTGGTATTATGAGGTTAATTTCTATAGGGTTTGGTATTATAGGGCTAATTTTTATGGGTTTGGTTTTATAGGGTTAATTTCTATAGGGTTAGTTTTTATGGGGTTAATTTTTATGGATTTGGTATTATAGGGTTAGTTTCTATAGGTTTTGGTATTATGAGGTTAATTTTATATAGGGTTTGGTTTTATAGGGTTAATTTTTATAGGGTTTGGTATTATGGGGTTAATTTTTATGGATTCGGTAATATGCGGTTAATTTTATATAGGGTTTGGTTTTATGGGGTTAATTTTTATAGGGTTTGGTTTTGTGGCGTTCATTGTTATGGGTTTTGGTTTTATGGAGTTAATTTTACGGGTTCGTTTCTATAGGGTTTGGTATTATGTTGTTAATTTTTTTGGGTTTGGTATTGCAGGGTTAATTTTATGAGTTTGGTATTATGGGGTTAATTTTTATGGGTTCGGTACTATAGGGTTAATTTCTATAGGTTTTGGTTTTATGGGGTTAATTTTTATAGGCTTTGGTATTATAGGGTTAATTTTCTGGGTTTTTTTCTATGGGGTTTGGTATTGTGGGGTTAATTTTACGGGTTTGTTTCTATAGGGTTTGGTTTTATGGGGTAATATTTATAGGGCTGGTTTTATAGGGTTAATTTTACGGGTTTGTTTCCATAGGTTTTGGTATTATAGGGTTAATTTTACAGGTTCGTTTCTATAGGGTTTGGTTTTATCGGGTTAATTTTTATAGGCTTCGGTATTATGGGGTTAATTTCTATAGGGTTTGGTATTATAGGGTTAATTTTACGGGTTTGTTTCTATAGGGTTTGGTTTTATAGGGTTAATTTTTATAGGGTTTGGTTTTATAGGGTTAATTTTTATAGGTTTGGTATTATGGGGTTTTTTTAATAGGGTTTGCTTTTATGGGGTTAGTTTTCTGGGTTTGTTTCTGTCGGGTTTGGAATTATGGGGTTAATTTTTATGGGTTTTGGTTTTATGGAGTTTATTTCTATAGGGGTTTTTTTAATGGGTTTTTTTAGGGTTGTTTCTATAGAGTTTGGTATTATAGGGTTAATTTTCCAGGTTCGTTTCTATAGGGTTTGTTTTTATAGGGTTAATTTTTATGGCTTTGGTTTTATGGGGTAATTTATAGGTTTTGGTATTATAGGCTTAATTTTTATAGGTTTGGGTTTTATGGGGTTAATTTTTATGGGTTTTGGTTTTATAGGGTTAATTTCTATAGGGTTTGGTATTATGGGGTTTTTTTAGGGTTGTTTCTATGGGGTTTGTTCTATAGGGTTAATTTTCTGGGTTCGTTTCTGTAGGGTTTGGTTTTATGGGGTTCATTTTTACTGGTTTTTTTATGGGGTTAATTTCTATAGGTTTTGGTTTTATGGGGTTCATTTTTATAGGGCTGGTTTCATAGGGTTAATTTTACGGGTTTGTTTCCATAGGGTTTGGTTTTACGGGGTTAATTTCTATAGGGTTTGGTTTTATGGGGGTTAAAATTCACGGGTTTGTTTCTGCAGGGTCGGTGCCGGACAGACGGACAAAGGACAAAGGGACAGAGGGGACGGACGGACAAAGGGACAGAGGGGACAGAGGGACAAAGGACAAAGGGACAGAGGGGACGGACGGACAAAGGGACAGAGGGGACAGAGGGACAAAGGACAAAGGGACAGAGGGGACGGACGGACAAAGGGACAGAGGGGGACGGACGGACAAAGGACAAAGGGACAGAGGGGACAGACGGACAAAGGGACAGAGGGGACGGAGGGACAAAGGGACAGAGGGGACGGAGGGACAAAGGACAAAGGGACAGAGGGGACGGACGGACAAAGGGACAGAGGGGACGGAGGGACAAAGGACAAAGGGACAGAGGGGACGGACGGACAAAGGGACAGAGGGGACGGACGGACAAAGGGACAGAGGGGACAGAGGGACAAAGGACAAAGGGACAGAGGGGACGGACGGACAAAGGGACAGAGGGGACGGACGGACAAAGGGACAGAGGGGACAGACGGACAAAGGACAAAGGGACAGAGGGGACGGACGGACAAAGGGACACGCAGGACAGACGGACAAGGGACACGCAGGACAGAGGGCACAGAGGGGACAGAGGGGACAGAGGGGACAGAGGGGACAGAGGGGACAGAGCCGCTTTGTGCCCGCGGGGACAGGGGAGGGACGGGGGAGGGACGGGGGGGGGGACATGTGACACCGGGGGGGGGGGAGGGGACAGGTGACACCGAACTGGGATTGGGGACACCGAACTGGGATTTGGGGTCTCCCTCTGACCTGGGCTCGGATTTGGGGTCTCCCCCTGACCTGGTTGGGATTTGGGGTCTCCCTCTGACCTGGGTTCGGATTTGGGGTCTCCCCCTGACCTGGGTTGGGATTTGGGGTCTCCCCCTGACCCTGGGCTCGGATTTGGGGTCTCCCTCTGACCTGGGTTCGGATTTGGGGTCTCCCCCTGACCTGGGTTGGGATTTGGGGTCTCCCCCTGACCCTGGGCTCGGATTTGGGGTCTCCCTCTGACCTGGGTTCGGATTTGGGGTCTCCCCCTGACCTGGGTTGGGATTTGGGGTCTCCCCCTGACCCTGGGCTCAGATTTGGGGTCTCCCCCTGACCTGGGTTGGGATTTGGGGTCTCCCCCTGACCCTGGGCTCGGATTTGGGGTCTCCCCCTGACCTGGGTTGGGATTTGGGGTCTCCCCCTGACCTGGGCTCGGATTTGGGGTCTCCCTCTGACCTGGGTTGGGATTTGGGGTCTCCCTCTGTCCCCTCAGCTCAGATTCGGGGTCACCTCCTGATCCAGAACTGAGATTTTTGGGGGTGTCCCAGTAATCCTGGGTTGGCATTTGGGGTCTCCCCTTAACCCTCGGCTCAGATTTGGGGTCCCCAGGCAATCCTGGGCTCAGATTTGGGGTCTCCCCGTGTCCCCAGCACTGGGATTTGGGGTCTCCCCTTAACTCTGGGCTCAGATTTGGGGTGTCCCCCAAATTCAGCACTGGGATTTGGGGCCTCCTCCTGACCCTGGGTTGGGATTTGGGGTCTCCAGTGACCCCTGGGCTCAGATTTGGGGTGTCCCTCTGACCCTGAGTTGGGATTTGGGGTCTGCCCTTAACCCTGGACTCAGATTTGGGGTCCCCGGGTTGAGATTTGGGGTGTCCGGGTGACCCCGGGTTGGGGGTTGGGGTCTCCCCCTTATCCTTGGTTGGGGTTTGGGGTCTCCCTCTGTCCCCTCAGCTCAGATTTGGGGTGTCCCAGTGACCCCTGGGCTCAGATTTGGGGTCTCCCCCTGACCCTGGGTTGAGATTTGGGGTCTCCCCCAGACCCTGGGTTGGGATTTGGGGTCTCCCCCAGATTCTGGGCTCAGATTTGGGGTGTCCCCCTGACCCTGGGTTGGGATTTGGGGTCTCCCTCTGATCCAGGACTGGGATTTGGGGTCCCCATGTGATGCCAGGTTGGGATTTGGGGTCCCCACCTGACCCTGGGCTCAGATTTGGGGTCCCCGGTGACCCCAGCACTGGGATTTGGGGTGTCCCAGTGACCCCAGACTGGGATTTTGGGGTCTCTCCCTGACCCCAGCACTGGGATTTTGGGGTCTCCTCCTGACCTTGGGCCGGGATTTTGGGGTCTCCCCCAAATCCAGCACTGGGATTTTGGGTTTCCACCTGAGCCTGGGCTCAGATTTGGGGTATCCCCCAGATCCAGCACTGGGATTTTGGGGTCTCCCCACACCCACCACTGAGATTTGGGGTCCCCACCTCACACTGGGCTCAGATTTGGGGTCCCCGGGTTGACATTTGGGGTGTCCGGGTGTCCCAGCGTTGGGATTTGGGGTCTCCCCCTTATCCTTCATTGGGATTTGGGGTCCCCAGTGATCCCTGGGCTCAGATTTGGGGTCTCCCCATGACCCTGTGTTGGATTTGGGGCGTCACAGTAATCCCGGGTTGAGATTTGGGGTCTCCCCCAGACCCAGCACTGAGATTTGGGGTCTCCCTTTAACTCTGGGCTCAGATTTGGGGTCCCCATGTGATGCCAGGTTGGCATTTGGGGTCCCCACCTCACCCCGGGCTCAGATTTGGGGTCTCCAGTGTCCCTTGGACTCAGATTTGGGGTCCCCAGGTTGAGATTTGGGGTGTCCGGGTGACCCCGGGTTGGGGGTTGGGGTCTCCCCCTTATCCTGGGTTGGGGTTTGGGGTCTCCCTCTGTCCCCTCAGCTCAGATTTGGGGTGTCCCAGTGACCCCTGGTTGGGATTTGGGGTGTCCCAGTGACCCTGGGCTGGGATTTGGGGTGTCCCAGTGACCCTGGGCTGGGATTTGGGGTCTCCCCCAGATTCTGGGCTCAGATTTGGGGGTGTCCCCCTGACCCTGGGTTGAGATTTGGGGTCTCCCCCTGACCCTGGGCTGGGATTTGGGGTCTCCCCCAGATTCTGGGCTCAGATTTGGGGTGTCCCCCTGACCCTGGGTTGGGATTTGGGGTCTCCCTCTGATCCAGGACTGGGATTTGGGGTCCCCATGTGATGCCAGTTTGGGATTTGGGGTCCCCACCTGACCCTGGGCTCAGATTTGGGGTCCCCGGTGACCCCAGCACTGGGATTTGGGGTGTCCCAGTGACCCCAGACTGGGATTTTGGGGTCTCTCCCTGACTCCAGCACTGGGATTTTGGGGTCTCCTCCTGACCTTGGGCCGGGATTTTGGGGTCTCCCCCAAATCCAGCACTGGGATTTTGGGTTTCCACCTGAGCCTGGGCTCAGATTTGGGGTATCCCCCAGATCCAGCACTGGGATTTTGGGGTCTCCCCACACCCACCACTGAGATTTGGGGTCCCCACCTCACACTGGGCTCAGATTTGGGGTCCCCGGGTTGACATTTGGGGTGTCCGGGTGTCCCAGCGTTGGGATTTGGGGTCTCCCCCTTATCCTTCATTGGGATTTGGGGTCCCCAGTGATCCCTGGGCTCAGATTTGGGGTCTCCCCCTGACCCTGTGTTGGATTTGGGGCGCCACAGTAATCCCGGGTTGAGATTTGGGGTCTCCCCCAGACCCAGCACTGAGATTTGGGGTCTCCCTTTAACTCTGGGCTCAGATTTGGGGTCCCCATGTGATGCCAGGTTGGCATTTGGGGTCCCCACCTCACCCCGGGCTCAGATTTGGGGTCTCCAGTGTCCCTTGGGCTCAGATTTGGGGTCCCCAGGTTGAGATTTGGGGTGTCCGGGTGACCCCGGGTTGGGGGTTGGGGTCTCCCCCTTATCCTGGGTTGGGGTTTGGGGTCTCCCTCTGTCCCCTCAGCTCAGATTTGGGGTGTCCCAGTGACCCCTGGTTGGGATTTGGGGTGTCCCAGTGACCCTGGGTTGGGATTTGGGGTCTCCCCCAGATTCTGGGCTCAGATTTGGGGTGTCCCCCTGACCCTGGGTTGGGATTTGGGGTCTCCCTCTGATCCAGGACTGGGGTTTGGGGTCCCCATGTGATGCCAGTTTGGGATTTGGGGTCCCCACCTCACCCTGGGCTCAGATTTGGGGTCCCCGGTGACCCCAGACTGGGATTTGGGGTGTCCCAGTGACCCCAGACTGGGATTTTGGGGTCTCTCCCTGACCCCAGCACTGGGATTTTGGGGTCTCCTCCTGACCTTGGGCCGGGATTTTGGGGTCTCCCCCAAATCCAGCACTGGGATTTTGGGTTTCCACCTGAGCCTGGGCTCAGATTTGGGGTATCCCCCAGATCCAGCACTGGGATTTTGGGGTCTCCCCACACCCACCACTGAGATTTGGGGTCCCCACCTCACACTGGGCTCAGATTTGGGGTCCCCGGGTTGACATTTGGGGTGTCCGGGTGTCCCAGCGTTGGGATTTGGGGTCTCCCCCTTATCCTTCATTGGGATTGGGGTCCCCAGTGATCCCTGGGCTCAGATTTGGGGGTCTCCCCATGACCCTGTGTTGGATTTGGGGCGTCACAGTAATCCGGGTTGAGATTTGGGGTCTCCCCCAGACCCAGCACTGAGATTTGGGGTCTCCCTTTAACTCTGGGCTCAGATTTGGGGGTCCCCATGTGATGCCAGGTTGGCATTTGGGGTCCCCACCTCACCCCGGGCTCAGATTTGGGGTCTCCAGTGTCCCTTGGGCTCAGATTTGGGGTCCCCAGGTTGAGATTTGGGGTGTCCGGGTGACCCCGGGTTGGGGGTTGGGGTCTCCCCCTTATCCTTGGTTGGGGTTTGGGGTCTCCCTCTGTCCCCTCAGCTCAGATTTGGGGTGTCCCAGTGACCCCAGGGCTCAGATTTGGGGTCTCCCCCTTGACCCAGCACTGAGATTTGGGTCTGCCCTTAACCCTGGGCTCAGATTTGGGGTCCCTGGGTTGAGATTTGGGGTGTCCGGGTGACCATGGGCTCAGATTTGGGGTCTCCCCGTGTCCCCAGCACTGGGATTTGGGGTCTCCCCTTAACTCTGGGCTCAGATTTGGGGTCTCCCCCAAATCCACCACTGGGATTTGGGGTCCCCACCTGACCCCGGGCTCAGATTTGGGGTGTCCAGGTGTCCCCAGCACTGGGATTTGGGGTCTCCCCCCTGGACTTGGGTTGGGATTTTGGGGTCTCCTCCCAACCCTGGGCTCAGATTTGGGGTCTCCCAGACCCAGCACTGATAATTTGGGGTCCCCCCCTAAACCTGGGCTCAGATTTGGGGTCCCTGGGTTGAGATTTGGGGTGTCCAGGTGACCCTGGGTTGGGATTTGGGGTCCCCAGTGACCCTGGGCTCAGATTTGGGGTCTCCCCCTGACCCTGGTTGAGATTTGGGGTGTCCCAGTGACCCTGGGCTGGGATTTGGGGTCTCCCCAGATTCTGGGCTCAGATTTGGGGTGTCCCCCTGACCCTGGGTTGGGATTTGGGGTCTCCCTCTGATCCAGGACTGGGGTTTGGGGGGTCCCCACGTGATGCCAGGTTGGGATTTGGGGTCCCCACCTGACCCCGGGCTCAGATTTGGGGTCCCCGGTGACCCCAGCACTGGGATTTGGGGTGTCCCAGTGACCCCAGACTGGGATTTTGGGGATCCACCTGACCGTGGGCTGGGATTTGGGGTCTCCAGTTTCCCCTCAGCTCAGATTTGGGTGTCCCAGTGACCCCAGCACTGGGATTTGGGGTGTCCCAGTGACCCCAGACTGGGATTTTGGGGTCTCTCCCTGACCCCAGCACTGGGATTTTGGGGTCTCCTCCTGATCTTGGGCTGGGATTTTGGGGTCTCCCCCAAATCCAGCACTGGGATTTTGGGTTTTCCACCTGAGCCTGGGCTCAGATTTGGGGTATCCCCCAGATCCAGCACTGGGATTTTGGGGTCTCCCCCAAATCCAGCACTGGGATTTTGGGTTTCCACCTGAGCCTGGGCTCAGATTTGGGGTCCCCGGGTTGAGATTTGGGGTCTCCTCCCGACCCTGGGCTCAGATTTGGGGTCTCCCCCCAGACCCAGCACTGAGATTTGGGGTCTGCCCTTAACCCTGGGCTCAGATTTGGGGTCCCCGGGTTGAGTTTGGGGTGTCCAGGTGACCCTGGGCTCAGATTTGGGGTCTCCCCGTGTCCCCAGCACTGGGATTTGGGGTCTCCCCTTAACTCTGGGCTCAGATTTGGGGTCTCCCCCAGATCCTGCACTGGGATTTGGGGTCCCCACCTGACCCCGGGCTCAGATTTGGGGTGTCCAGGTGACCCCAGCACTGGGATTTGGGGTCTCCCCCTGGACTTGGGTTGGGATTTTGGGGTCTCCTCCCGACCCTGGGCTCAGATTTGGGGTCTCCCCAGACCCAGCACTGATAATTTGGGTCACCCCCCCTAATCCTGGGCTCAGATTTGGGGTCCCCGGGTTGAGATTTGGGGTGTCCCGGGTGACCCTGGGCTCAGATTTGGGGTCTCCAGTGACCCTGGGCTCAGATTTGGGGTCTCCCCCCAGACCCAGCACTGGGATTTTGGGGATCCCCCAGACCCAGCACTGGGATTTTGGGGATCCCCCCTGACCCCGGTTGGGATCTGGGGTCTCTCGGTGTCCCCTCGGCTCAGATTTGGGGTCTCCCCATGCCCCCAGCACTGAGATTTGGGGCTCCCCGTCCCTCGTTCCTACACAACAACCACGGCCCCAGACCCCGACCCGACCCCAACCCGACCCCGACCCCAAAACTGACCCCAAACTGACCCCGACCCCAAACTGACCCAAACTGACCCCAACCCGACCCCCGACCCCAAACTGACCCCAAAATGACCCCGACCCCAACCCGACCCCGACCCCAACCCTGACCCCAAACTGACCCCAAACTGACCCCGACCCCAAACTGACCCCGACCCCAACCCTGATCCCAAACCCCAACCCGACCCCAAACTGACCCCAACCCGACCCCAACCCAAACCCTGACCCCAAACCCGACCCCAAACCCGACCCCAACCCCAGACCGACCCCGACCCCCAAACCCGACCCCAACCCCAGACCGACCCCAAAGCGGCCCCGCCCCCCCCCCCCGGCCGGCCCCGCCCCTCCCCCACCCGCACAAGCGGCTTTGATGGCATCAAAGGGACCCTTGTGCGACAGTGACACCGCCGCCCCTCCCCCACCCCGGCACCGCCAGCCCCGCCCCCCACCCCGGCGGTGCCAGCCCCGCCCCCACCCCGGCACCGCCAGCCCCGCCCCCCACCCCGGCACCGGCACCCCCGGGGCTCCGTGATGGGAATCAGAAACTGAGCCCAAAAAGGGAAAATCTGCACCCAAAAAAAGGGAAAATCTGCACCAAAAAATGCCAAATCTGCACCCAAAAATCACAAATTCGTACATGGGAACCCCAAACTCTGCACCCGAAAAGCAAAAATCTGCACCCAAAAATCCCAAATCTGCCCCCAAAAAGCGAAAATTTGCACCTGAAAACCCCAAGTCTGAAACCAAACCCACCAAATTCGTACATGGAAACCCCAAAATCCGCACCTGGAACCCAAAATTTGCAACCAAAAACCAAAAATCCGCACCCAAAACCCCCAAATCTGCACCCAAAAAACCCCAAATCTGCACCCAAAAAGGAAAATTTGCGCCTGCAAACCCCAAATTCACACCTGCAACCCCCAAATTCGTACATGGAACCCCCAAATCTGCAGCCAAAAAGCAAAAATTTGCACCCAAAAACCCCAAAATCTACACACAAAAATCCCAAATCTGCAACCAAAAACCCCAAATCCCCACCCAAAATCTGCAAATTCGCACCCAAAAAGTGAAAATTTGTACCTGAAAACCCCAAAATCTGCACCCAAAAATGCCAAATCTGCACCCAAAAAGGGAAAATCTGCACCTGAAAAGCGAAAATTTGTACCCAGACACCCCAAATCTGCACCCAAAAATCACAAATCGTACATGGGAACCCCAAATCTGCACCCGAAAAAGCAAAAATTTGCATCCAAAAATCCCAAATCTGCCCCAAAAAGCGAAAATTTGCACCCGAAAACCCCAAAATCTACACACAAAAATCCCAAATCTGCAACCAAAAACGCCAAATCTGCACCCAAAATCTGCAAATCTGCACCCAAAACCTGAAAATTTGTACCTGAAAACCCCAAAATCTGCACCCAAAAACGACAAATCTGCACCCAAAAATGACAAATCTGCACCCAAAATGCCAAATCTGCACCCAAAAATGACAAATCTGCACGGAAAAAGGGAAATCTGCACCCAAAAAGCAAAAATTTGCATCCAAAAAGGGAAAATTCACACCTGGAAACCCCAAAATCTGCACCAAAAAAGGGAAAATCTGCACCTAAAATGCCAAATCTGCACCCGAAAAGCGAAAATTTGTACCCAGACACCCCAAATCTGCACCCAAAATTCACAAATTCGTACGTGGGAACCCCAAATCTGCACCCGAAAAGCAAAAATTTGCACCCAAAAATCCCAAATCTGCACCCGAAACCCCAAATCCGCACCCAAAAGTGAAAATTTACACCTGCAAACCCCCAAATTCGCACCCCAAACAACTCCCAAATCAGCACCCAAAAACCCCAAATCCGCACTCAAAAATCAAAAATTTGCACCCAAAAAAACCCAAATCCGCACCTGGGGACCCCAAGTCCGCACCCAAAAACCCCAAATCTGCACCCAAAATGCGAAAATTACACGTGAAAACCCCAAATTCGCATCTGGAAACCCCAAACCCACAGCTGGGAACCCCAAATTCGCACCCAAAAAGCAAAAATTTGCACCTGAAAACCCCAAATCTGAACCCAAAACTCCCGAATCTGCACCCACAAACCCAAAACCCGCATCCAAAAAGCAAAAATTTGCACCCAAAACCCCCAAATCTGCACCTCAAATTCCAAATTTGCACTCAAAAAGTGAAAATTCGCACCTGGGAACCCAAATCCGCACCCAAAAAGCGAAAATTTGCACCCAAAAATCCCAAAATCCGCACCTGGGAACCCCAAATCTGCACCCAAAACCCCCAAATCTGCACCCAAAAAGCAAAATCTGCACATGAAAACCCCAAATCCGCACATGGAAACCCCAAATTCGTAGATGGAAACCCCAAATCTGCACCCAAAACCCCCCCAAATCTGCACCTGGAAACCCCAAATCTGCACCCAGAAACTTCAAATCTGCACCCAAAAAGTGCAAATTTACACCTGGAAACCCGAAATCTGCACCCAAACCCCCAAAATCTGCACCCGGAAATCGCAAATCCGCCCCTGAAACCCCAAATCCGCACTCAAAATCCCGAAATCCGCACCTGGGAACCCCAAATCTGCACCCAAAAAGCGAAAATTTAGACCTGAAAACCCCAAATCCGCACCCAAAAATCCCAAATCTGCACCCAAAACGGAAAATTTGCACACAAAACCCCCAAATCTGCACCCGGAAACCCCAAATTCACATCTGGGAACCCCAAATCTGCACCCAAAAACCCCAAATCTGCAACCAAAAATCCCAAAAATGCACCCAAAGCCCCCAAATCCGCAGCCAAAAACCCCAAATCCGCACCTGGGAACCCCAAATCCGCACCCAAAAACCCCAAATCTGCACCCAAAAAATCGAAAATTTGCACCCAGAAAGCCCCAAATCGGCACCCAAAAAGCGAAAATTTGTACCAGGAAACCCCAAACCCGCAGCCCAAAACCCCAGATCTGCACCCAAAAGGCGAAAATTTACACCTGAAAACCCAAAATTCGCATCTGAAACCCCAAATCCGCACCCGAAAAACCCCAAAATCGCACACGGGAACCCCAAATCTGCAGCCAAAAAGCCAAAAAATTGAACCTGAAAACCCCAAAACCGCATGTGGAAACCCGAAACCTGCACGCAAAAATCCCAAATCGGCACCTGAAAACTCCAGATCTGCACCCAAAACCCGAAAATCTGCACCTGGAAACCCCAAATCCGCACCCAAAAAGGGAAAATTTACACCCCAAAATCCCAAATCCGCACCCAAAAAGGGAAAATCTGCACCTGGAAACCCCAAATCTGCACCCAAAAAGGGAAAATTTACACCCCAAAATCCCAAATCCGCACCCAAAAAGGGAAAATTTACACCCCAAAATCCCAAATCTGCATCCCAAACCCCCAAATCTGCACCCAAAATCTGAAAATCTGCACCCCAAAACCCCAAATCCACCCATGGAAACCCCAAAACTGCACCTGGAACCCCAAATCCGCACCCAAAACCCCCCAAATTTGTACCCAAAAACCCCAAATCCGCACCTGGGAACCCCAAATCTGCACCCAAAACCCCCAATCTGCACCCAAAATCTGAAAATCTGCACCCAAAAATCCCAAAATCCACACCTGGAAACCCCAAATCTGCACCTGGAACCCCAAATCCGCACCCAAAAACCCCAAATTTGTACCCAAAAACCCCAAATCCGCACCTGGGAACCCCAAATCTGCACCCCAAAATCTGAAAATGTGCACCCAAAATCTGAAAATCTGCACCCAAAAATCCCAAAATCCACACCTGGAACCCCAAATCCACACCTGGAACCCCAAAACTGCACCTGGAACCCCAAATCCCAGCCCAGGGTCCCAATGCGGTCCGGGGGTTTGGGGGTCCCCCCCAAATGGGTCTGGGGTCTCCCCAAAGTGGGGCTGGGTTTGGTTTTGGGGTGCCCAGAGCGGAGTTGGGAGTCCCGGGAATGGAGCTGAAATGGGGGGGACCCCAAAATGGGTCTGGGGGCCTGGAGGGACCCCAAAATGGGGCTGGGGTCTCCCCAAAATGGGTCTGGGGGTCCCGGTCAGGGCTTTGGGGACTCCAAAGTGGTTTTTGGGGTTTCTGGGTCTGGGGCACCCCCAAAATGGGTCTGGGGGTCCCAGGAATGGAGCTGGAAATGGGGGACCCCAAAATGGGGCTGGGGGTCCCAGGAATGGAGCTGGGAATGGGGGACCCCAAAATGGGGCTGGGGGTTTGGGGGACCCACCAAAATGGGGCTGGGGGTCCCAGGAATGGAGCTGGAATGGGGGTGACCCCAAAATGGGTCTGGGGTCCCCCCAACTTGGGGCTGGGGGGTCCCGGACATGATTTTGGGTCTGGAGTCGCCCCAAAATGGGGCTGGGGGTCCCAGGAATGGAGCTGGGAATGGGGGACCCCAAAATGGGGCTGGGGGTTTGGGGGGGCCTCCCAAAATGGGGCTGGGGTCCCCCAAAATGGGGCTGGGGGTCCCAGGAATGATGCTGGGAATGGGGGGGACCCCAAAATGGGGCTGGGGGTTTGGGGGGCCCCCCAAAATGGGGCTGGGGGGTCCCAGGAATGGAGCTGGGAATGGGGGTGACCCCAAAATGGGTCTGGGGTCCCCCCCAAATGGGGCTGGGGGTCCCGGACAGGATTTTGGGTCTGGGGTCCCCCCAAAATGGTTTTGGGGTCCCATTTGTGTCTCTGGGTTTGGGGGGTCCCCCCAAATTTGGGCTGGGGGGTCCCGGACAGGATTTTGGGGTCCCTAAAATGGGGCTGGGGTCTCCCCCAAAATTGGGCTGGGGTGCCCCGATTGTGTCTCTGACTTTGGGTGTCCCCCCAAATTTGGGCTGGGGGGTCCCGGACAGGATTTTGTGTCTGGGGTCCCCCAAAACGGGGCTGGGGGTCCCAGGAATGGAGCTGGGAATGGGGGGGACCCCAAAATGGGGCTGGGGGTCCCAGGAATGGAGCTGGGAATGGAATGGGGGGGACCCCAAAATGGGGCTGGGGGTCCCCAAAATGGGGCTGGGGGTCCCAGGAATGGAGCTGGGAATGGGGGGGGACCCCAAAATGGGGCTGGGGGTCCCAGGAATGGAGCTGGGAATGGGGGGGACCCCAAAATGGGGTCTGGGGGTCCCCCAAAATGGGGCTGGGGGTCCCAGGAATGGAGCTGGGAATGGGGGGGACCCCAAAATGGGTCTGGGGTCCCCCAAAATGGGTCTGGGGTCCCCGGTTGTGTCTCTGACTTTGGGGGTCCCCCCTAAGCCGTGCTGGGGGTCCCGGACAGGATTCTGGGTCTGGGGTCCCCCAAAATGGGGCTGGGGGTCCCCCCAGATTGGGGCTGGGGGGTCCCGGTTGTGTGGGTGACTTTGAGGGACAGAACCGGGACAGACCCGGGACAGAACAGAGATAGAACCGGGACAGAACAGAGATAGAACAGAGATAGAACCGGGATAGAACCGGGATAGAAACTGGGACAGAACCGGGACAGAACCGGGACAGAACCGGGACAGAACAGAGATAGAACCGGGACAGAACCGGGACAGAACCGGGATAGAAACTGGGACAGAACCGGGACAGAACCGGGACAGAACAGAGATAGAACCGGGACAGAACCGGGATAGAAACTGGGACAGAACCGAGATAGAACCGGGATAGAACCGGGACAGAACCGGGATAGAAACTGGGACAGAACCGGGACAGAACCGGGACAGAACCGGGACAGAACAGAGATAGAACCGGGATAGAACCGGGACAGACCCGGGATAGAAACCGGTACAGAACGGGACAGAACCGGGACAGAACAGAGATAGAACCGGGACAGAACCGGGATAGAAACTGGGACAGAACCGAGATAGAACCGGGATAGAACCGGGACAGAACCGAGATAGAAACTGGGACAGAACCGGGACAGAACCGGGATAGAACCGGGACAGAACCGGGATAGAACCGGGACAGAACCGAGATAGAACCGGGATAGAACCGGGACAGAACAGAGATAGAACCGGGACAGAACCGAGATAGAACCGGGATAGAACCGGGACAGAACAGAGGTAGAACCGGGACAGAACCGAGATAGAACCGGGATAGAACCGGGACAGAACAGAGATAGAACCGGGACAGAACCGGGATAGAAACCGGGACAGACCCGGGACAGACCCGGGACAGACCCGGGACAGACCCGGGACAGAACCGGGACAGAACCGGGACTGAACCGGCTCCGCCAGCTGGGGGTGGTCCCGGTTTGAGGGTCCGGGTTTGGGTGGGGCAGACCCGGGGCTGGTCCCGGTCCCGGTGCCGGTGCCGGTGCTTGGCCCGGTTCTATCCCGGTGCCGGTGCTTGGCCCGGTTCTATCCCGGTGCCGGTGCCGGTGCTTGGCCCGGTTCTATCCCGGTGCCGGTGCCGGCGCTGCCCGGGAGGTTCTCGGTGCGGTGCCGGTCCTGCTGCTGCCGCCGGCCTCGGTTCTGTCCCGGTTCTGTCCCGGTTCGGTCCCACTGCGGTTCCCGGTTCTGTCCCGGTTCTGTCCCGGTTCTGTCCGGTTCGGTCCCACTGCGGTTCCCGGTTCTGTCCCGGTTCTATCCCGGTTCTGTCCCGGTTCGGTCCCACTGCGGTTCCCGGTTCTGTCCCGGTTCTATCCCGGTTCTGTCCCGGTTCGGTCCCACTGCGGTTCCCGGTTCTGTCCCGGTTCTGTCCCAGTGCCCGCAGCACCGGTTCCCACAGTTACTGCACTTCCGGTGCCGCCGTCGGTCCCGGTTCTGTCCCGGTGCGGGGCCAGTGCCCGCAGTGCCGGTTCTGTCCCGGTTCTGTCCCGGTTCTGCCGCGGTTCGGTCCCACTGCGGTTCCCGGTTCTGTCCCGGTTCTGTCCCGGTTCTGCCGCGGTTCGGTCCCACTGCGGTTCCCGGTTCTATCCCGGGTGCGGAGCCATGCCCGCAGTCCCGGTCCCGCTGTTGGCACCGTCCCGGGTGCCGCAGTCGGTCCCGGTTCTATCCCGGTTCTATCCCGGTTCTGTCCCGGTTCTGTCCCGGTGCGGAGCCAATGCGCAGTCCCGGTCCCGCTGTTGGCACCGTCCCGGTGCCGCAGTCGGTCCCGGTTCTATCCCGGTTCTGTCCCGGTTCTGTCCCGGTGCGGAGCCATGCCCGCAGTCCCGGTCCCGCTGTTGGCACCGTCCCGGTGCCGCAGTCGGTCCCGGTGCAGCCCCGGTCCGGTCCCGTTGCGGTTCCCGGTGCTGTCCCGGTTCTGCCCCGGTGCTGCAGTCAGTCCCGGTTCTGCCCCGGTACTGCAGTCGGTCCCGGTTCTGTCCCGGTGCTGCAGTCAGTCCCGGTTCTGTCCCGGTGCTGTCCCGGTTCTGTCCCGGTGCTGCAGTCGGTCCCGGTTCTGCCCCGGTACTGCAGTCGGTCCCGGTTCTGTCCGGGTACTGCAGTCGGTCCCGGTTCTGTCCCGGTGCTGCAGTCGGTCCCGGTTCTGTCCCGGTCCTGCAGTCGGTCCCGGTTCTGTCCCGGTCCCGCAGTCCCGGTGCGGTTTCTGCCCGGTTCCGATTCCCGCAGTCCCGGTTCTATCCCGGTTCTATTCCGGTTCTATCCCGGTGCAGTCCCGGTGCGGTCCCGCCGTTCCCGGTTCTATCCCGGTTCTGTCCCGGTCCGGTTCGGGTTCCCGCAGTGCCGGTGCGGTCCCGGTGCCGTTTCACTGCGGTCCCGGTTCGGATCTCCGCAGTCCCGGTTCTATCCCGGTTCTGTCCCGGTCCGGTCCGGTTCCCGCAGTGCCGGTGCCGCCGCTGGCGCGTTCCCGGTGCCTCCGGTGACCCCGCTGCGGTTCCGGCCCGGTGCCAGTTCCGGTACCGCTGCAGTCCCGGTGCGGTCCCGGTGCGGTCCCGGTGCGGTTCCGGTGCGGTTTCACTGCGGTCCCGGTCCTGTCCCGGTTCCACCCCAGTCCGATGCGGTTCGGTGCGGACCCGGCCCGGTCCCGGTGCGGGTTTAATGCAGTCCCGCTGCGGGCCCCGGGCTCCATCCCGGTCCTGTCCCGGTTCTATCCCGGTCCGGTGCCGGTCCGGTGGCCGGTCCGGTGCGGGTTTAATGCAGCCCCGCTGCGGCCCCGGCTCCATCCCGGTCCTGTCCCGGTTCTATCCCGGTCCGGTGCCGGTCCGGTGCGGTTTTAATGCAGTCCCGCTGGCGGGTCCCAGTTCCATCCCGGTCCCGGTTCCATCCCGGTCCCGGTGCGATTCCGGTCCTGGCCCTGTTCTATCCCGGTCCCGTTGCGGTTCCATCCCGGTCCCGGTGCGGTTCCGGTGCGGGTTTAATGCGGTCCCGCTGCGGTTCCGGTTCCCGCAGTGCAGCCCCGCTGCGCTCCCGGTTCTATCCCGGTTCCGCTGCCGTTCCGGTCGCGATGCGGTCCCGGTGCGGGTTTAATGCAGTCCCGGTGCAGTCCCGGTGCAGTCCCGGTCCGGTGCGGTCCCGGTGCGGTTTCAATGCAGTCCCGGTGCGGTCCCGGTGCCGGTCCGTTGCGGTTCCGGTGCGGTTCCGGTGCGGTTTCAATGCAGTCCCGGTGCGGTCCCGGCTCCATCCTGGTCGCGTCCCGGTTCTATCCCGGTCCGATGCAGGTTCCGTTGCGGTTCTGCTGCGGTTCCGGTGCGGTTTTAGTGCAGTCCCGGTGCGGTCACGGCGCGGTTCCGGTGCGGTCCCGGTCCTGTCCCGGTCCTATCCCGATTCTATCCCGGTCCCGTTGCGGTTCCGGTGCCGGTTCCGGTGCCGGTTCCGGTGCCGGTTCCGGTGCCGGTCCGGGGCGGTTCCGGGCCGGGATTGGCTGGCCCCGCGCCACCGGCCCCTCCCCGTCCCCGCCGCTAAAACGGCCCCGGGCGGGCCCGGCCCCCACAGCGACAGCGGCGACAGCGACAGAGGGACAGCGACAGCGACAGAGGGACAGCGGCGACAGCCATGGGACCGACAGCGCCGTGAGACACCGGGGACAGCGAGGGGACACCGGGGACAGCGAGGGGACACCGGGGACAGCGGGACAGACGGGGGGGACAGCAGAGGGGACGGGGGGGGGACAGCGGTACAGAGGGGACAGTGAGGGGGACACCGGGGATGGAGCGGGGACAGAAGGGGACAGAGGGGGACAGGGGAGGATGGAGGTGACAGAGGGGACAGCGGGGGGGACACGGGGGACAGAGAGGGGACAGGGGGGGGCAGCACCGGGGACACGGAGTGGGGGGGACACAGGGGATGGAGGGGACAGCGGGGACAGGGGGGACACAGGGGACAGCGGGGACAGTGAGGGGACACCTGGGACAGAGGGGACAGCGGAGGGGACAGCGGTGACGGAGAGGGGACGGGGGGAAAAGGGGGAGACACGGGGGGGACAGCGAGGGGGACACCGGGGACAGACAGGGGACAGCGGGGACAGCACCGGGGACACGGGGGGGACACCCGGGGACAGTGGGGACAGTGGGGGGGACGCAGGGGATGGAGGGGACAGCACTGGGGACAGGGGGACACAGGGGACGGGGGACAGTGGGGGGGACAGAGGGGACACGGGGACAGAAGCGGGACACGGGGGGGGGGACAGCGGGGACAGCACTGAGGGGACGCGGGGGGACACCGGGGGGACAGCACAGGGGACAGTGGGGGGGACAGGGGGGACAGAGGGGACAGAGGGGACAGGAGGGGACACCTGGGACAGAGGGGACAGTGCGGGGGACAGCGGGGACAGAGGGGACAGTGCGGGGACAGTGCGGGGGACACGGAGGGGACACAGGGGACAGAGTGGGGGCATGGGGGGGGACAGAGGGGATGGCATGGAGGGGGACAGGGGACAGTGGGGGGGATGGAGGGGACAGCACAGGGGACAGTGGGGGGGACGGAGGGGACAGCACAGGGGACAACAAGGGGGGACGGGGGGCACAGAGGGGAGGGAGGGGACAGCAGAGGGGACACAGGGGGGACACTGGGGGGGACACAGGGGGGGACACTGGGGATGGAGGGAACAGCACTGGGGACAGTGGGGGGACAGTGGGGGGGACACAGGGGACAGCACCGGGGAGACCGAGGGGACAGCGGGGGGACAGCGGGGGGACAGCGGGGGGACAGAGGGGGACAGGGGGGATGGAGGGGACAGCACAGGGGACAGCGGGGGGGACAAGAGGGGACAGCACGGGGGACAGCGAGGGGGGCACAGGGGACAGCGGAGGGGACACAGGGTATGGCGGGGGACAGAGGGGGACAGCGCGGGGGACACCCAGGGCAGAGGGGACACTGGAGGGGACGGAGGGGACAGGAGGGGACAACAGAGGGGACAGTGGGAACGGAGGGGACAGTGGGGGGGACAGGGAGGACAAAAGAGGGGGACAGCGGGGGGGACAGCGAGGGGACACCGGGGACAGAGGGGACACTGGAGGGGGGACACCAGGGGACAACAGAGGGGACAGCGGGGACAGTGGGGGGGGACACAGGGGATGGAGGGGGACAGCGGGGACAGGAGGGGACAGCGGGGGGGACACGCGACAGCAGAGGGGACAGAGGGGACACGGAGGGGGACAGAGGGGACAGAGGGGGACACGGAGGGGACAGAGGGGACACGGAGGGGACAGAGGGGACACCGGGGGTCCCAGCACGGGGTCCTGGGGGGGTCTCTGGGTGTCCCGCGAGTGACACTGGGGGACACGGGGGTGGCACTTGGGGGGTGACAATGGCAGCGGGTGGCACTTGGGGACCCGGGGTGGCTCTGGGGGGTGACAATGGCAGTGGGTGACATTTGGGGACACGGTGGTGGCATTTGGGGACCCGGGGGTGGCATTTGGGGACAGGGGGCGGCACAGAGGGGTGACAGTGGCAGCGAGTGGCACTTGGGGACAGGGGGTGGCACTTGGGGATCCAGAGGTGGCATTTGGGGACCCCGGGGGTGGCACTTGGGGGACCCGGGGTGTCTCTGTCGGGTGACAATGGCAGCGGGTGGCACTGTGGTGTCTCTGGGGGGGGGGAGGTGACAATGTGACAATGTGACAATGTGGCAGTGTGACAATGTGACAGTGTGACAATGTGGCAATGTGACAATGTGGCAATGTGACAGTGTGACAGTGTGACAATGTGGCAATGTGACTGTGGCAATGTGGCAGTGTGACAATGTGACAGTGTGACAGTGTGACAGTGTGACAATGTGACAGTGTGACAGTGTGACAATGTGGCAATGTGACAGTGTGACAGTGTGACAATGTGGCAATGTGGCAATGTGGCAATGTGACAGTGTGACAATGTGGCAGTGCCACCGGCGGTGTCCCCAAGCCCCCGTGTCCCCGCAGGCTCCCGGCGCTCGCCGTTGTCACCGCTCTGCTGGCGGCCACCGCCACGGCACAGGGTGAGTGCCACCGTCCTGTCACCGCGGGTGCCACCTCGCTGTCACCTCAATGTCACCTCGCTGTCACCTCAATGTCACCTCGATGTCACCCTGGTGCCACCGTCCTGTCACCGCGGTGCCACCTCGCTGTCACCGTCCTGTCACCTCAATGTCACCTCAATGTCACCTCGCTGTCACCCTGGTGCCACCGTCCTGTCACCGCGGTGCCACCTCGCTGTCACCATTTTGTCACCCTTGGTGTCACCTCGATGCTACCCTGGTGCCACCTCGATGTCACCTTGGTGTCACCGTTCTGTCACTTCAGTGCCACCTCGGTGTCACCATTTTGTCACCCCAATGTCACCCTGGTGTCACCTGGTGCCACCTCGATGTCACCCTGGTGTCACCGTTTTGTCACCGTTTGTGTCACCCTTGGTGTCACCCCCAATGTCACCCTGATGTCACCCTCAATGTCATCTCAGTGTCACATCAGTGTCACTTTGGTGTCACCTTCATGTCACTCTTGCTGTCACCTCGGTATCACCCCGGTGTCACCCTGGTGTCACCATTTTGTCACTCTTGATGTCACCCTGGTGTCACCTCCGGTGTCACCCTTGATGTCACCTCAGTGTCATCCTTGGTCTCACCCTGGTGTCACCCCGGTGTCACCTCGGTGTCACCTCAATGTCACTTTGGTGTCACCTTCGTGTCACTCTCGGTGTCACCCTGGTGTCACCCTCGGTGTCACCTCGATGTCACCCTGGTGTCACGGTCCATGTCACCATTTTGTCACCCTGGTGTCACCTTGGTGTCACCTCGATGTCACCCTTGATGTCCCCATTTTGTCACCCTGGTGCCACCATTTTGTCACCCTGGTGTCACCCCGGTGCCACCTGATGTCCCCATTTTGTCCCCATTTTGTCCCCGCAGGTGCCGCGGCTCCCCTGGAGGTGGCGCTGTCGGCCGAGGGACCGAGCCCGGGTAAGGGGGGGGACAATTGGGGACATGGGGACATTGGGGACATTGGGGACACTGGGGACATTGGGGACATTGGGGACACTGGGGACACTGGGGACATTGGGGACATTGGGGACAATTGGGGACATTGGGGACACTGGGGACAGTGGGGACATTGGGGACATTGGGGACACTGGGGACATTGGGGACATGGGGACATTGGGGACATTGGGGACACTGGGGACATTGGGGACAGTGGGGACATTGGGGACAATGGGGACATTGGGGACAGTGGGGACACTGGGGACATTGGGGACATTGGGGACAGTGGGGACATTGGGGACATTGGGGACATTGGGGACAGTGGGGACCCCGCCCCGATTTGGGGGCACTGGGGACATTGGGGGGATTGGGGACATTGGGGACATCTCTGGTGGCACTGTGTCCCCTCCATGACCCTCTGTGTGTCTCCCCCATGTCCCCTCTGTGTCCCCTCATTGTCCCCTCCGTGTCCCCCTCACTGTCCCTTCATTGTCCCCTCTCTGTCCCCTCATTGTCCCCCCATTGTCCCCTCATTGTCCCCTCATTGTCCCCTCAATGTCCCCCCATTGTCCCCTCATTGTCCCCTCATTGTCCCCTCATTGTCCCCTCCGTGTCCCCCCATTGTCCCCCCATTGTCCCCTCCGTGTCCCCTCATTGTCCCCTCATTGTCCCCCCATTGTCCCCCCATTGTCCCCTCCGTGTCCCCTCATTGTCCCCTCATTGTCCCCCCCATTGTCCCCCCATTGTCCCCTCATTGTCCCCTCATTGTCCCCTCATTGTCCCCTCAATGTTCCCTCAATGTCCCCCCATTGTCCCCTCATTGTCCCCCCATTGTCCCCCCATTGTCCCCTCAATGTTCCCTCAATGTCCCCCCATTGTCCCCTCATTGTCCCCTCAATGTCCCCCCAATGTCCCCCCATTGTCCCCTCATTGTCCCCTCCGTGTCCCCCCAGATCCCCCCGGTCCCGCCAGGCTGGAGGCGTCGGGAGAGAGTGAGTGAGGGGGGACCCCAAAAATCACCGGGAACCCCCAAAATGGGGACAGGGACCCCAAAAATGGACACGGGAACCCAAAATCCCCAAAAATGGGGACAGGGACCCCAAAAATGGACACGGGAACCCCAAAAATGGGGACAGGGACCCCAAAAATGGACACGGGAACCCCAAAATCCCCAAAAATGGGGACAGGGACCCCAAAAATGGACACGGGAACCCCAAAATCCCCAAAAATGGGGACAGGGACCCCAAAAATGGACACGGGAACCCCAAAAATGGGGACAGGGACCCCAAAAATGGACACGGGACCCCAAAATCCCCAAAAATGGGGGACAGGGACCCCAAAAATGGACACGGGACCCCAAAAATGGGGACAGGGACCCCAAAAATGGACACGGGAACCCCAAAATCCCCAAAAATGGGGACAGGGACCCCAAAAATGGACACGGGAACCCCAAAATCCCCAAAAATGGGGACAGGGACCCCAAAAATGGAGACAAGGACCCGAAAAATGGGGACAGGGACCCCAAAATCCCCAAAAATGGGGACAGGGACCCCAAAAATGGACACGGGAACCCCAAAAATGGACACGGGACCCCAAAACCCCCAAAAATGGGGACGGGAACCCCAAAATTCTCCCAAAATGGGGACGCAGGGACCCCAAAAATGGACACGGGACCCCAAAATCCCCGAAAATGGGGACACAGGGACCCCAAAAATGGACACGGGACCCCAAAAATGGACACGGGAACCCCGAAATTCTCCCAAAATGGGGACACAGGGACCCCAAAAATGGACACGGGAACCCCAAACCCCCAAAAATGGGGACGGGAACCCCAAAAATGGGGACAAGGACCCGAAAAATGGACACGGGAACCCCAAAATCCCCAAAAATGGGGACACAGGGAACCCCAAAAATCCCCCGGGCACCCCAAAAATCACCGGGAACCCCAAAAATGGACACGGGAACCCCAAAACATCCCCCGGGACCCCAAAATCCTCCCCAAACCACCCCGGGGACCCCAAAAAAATACCCGGGAACCCCAAAAATAGGGACAGGGACCCCCCAAAAACGCCCCGGGGACCCCAAATCCGTCTGACCCCCACCCCGGGGGACCCCAAATTCCCCCGGGCACCCCAAAAATGGACACGGGAACCCCAAAACCCCCTCAGGGAACCCCAAAAAACCCCTCGAGGAACCCCAAATTCTCTTGACCTCCCCTTGGGACCCCCAAATTGCCCCGGGGACCCCAAAAATGGACACGGGGACCCCAAAAAACCTCCCCAAAAATGGACACAGGGACCCCCAAAATGGACACAGGAACCCCAAAACCTCCGGGGGACCCCAAAACCCCCAAAAATGGGGACAAGCTCCTCAAAATGGACACGGGGACCCCAAAAACGCCCCTGGGACCCCCAAAACCTCCCTGGGGACCCCAAAACCATCCAAAAATGGGGACAGGGACCCCAAAATTCCATTGGGAACCCCCAAAATCCTCCTTGGGGATCCCAAAACTCCCCCCCGGGACCCCCAAAACCTCCTCGGGGACCCCCAAAACCCCCCAAAAATGGGGACACAGGGACCCCAAAAATGGACACGGGAACCCCAAACCCCCCCCAAAATGGACACAGGGACCCCAAAAATGGACACGGGGACCCCCAAAATCCCCCCAAAAATGGGGACACAGTGACCCCAAAAACCCCCCGGGAACCCCAAAATCCCCACGGGAACCCCAAAACCCCCCAAAAATGGGTGACAGGGACCCCCAAAAATGGACACGGGAACCCCAAAACCCCCCAAAAATGGGGACAGGGACCCCAAAATGGACACGGGGACCCCAAAATCCCCTCGGGAACCCCAAATTCTCTTGACCACCCCTTGAGACCCCCAAATTCCCCCGGGGACCCCAAAAATGGGCACGGGAACCCCAAAACCCCCTCGGGGACCCCAAAACACCCCCAAAAGTGGGGACAGGGACCCCAAAAATGGACACAGGAACCCCAAGACCCCCAGGGGACCCCAAAACACCCCAGAAATGGGGACACAGGGACCCCCAAAATGGACACGGGAACCCCAAAATCCACCAAAAATGGACACAGGGACCCCAAAAATGGGGACAGGGACCCCCAAAAATGGACACGGGAACCCCAAAAATGGGCACGGGAACCCCAAAACCCCCTCGGGGACCCCAAAAATGGGGACAGGGACCCCCAAAATGGACACGGGAACCCCAAACCCCCCCCCGGGGACCCCCCAAATTCCTCCTGACCCCCCCGTGTCCCCCTCCCCAGGTGACCTCAGCACCTCGGCGCACCTGGGCAAAGGTAGGGGCACCCCAAAAACGGGAACCCCGAAAACTGGGGGGCGGGGACCCCAAAATTGGGGGAGGGGACCCTAAAATGGGGGTGCAGACCCCAAAAATGGGGACGGGGAGACCAAAAATGGGAGGGGGGACCCCCAAAAATGGGGACGGGGAGCCCGAAATTGGGGTGGGGACCCCAAAAATGGGAGCGGGGACCCCTAAAATGGGGACAGGGAAACCAAAAATGGGGAAAGGGGACCCCAAAAAATGGGGAAAAAAATCCCCAAAATGGGTACGGGGACCCCAAAAATGGGAAAGGGAACCTAAAAATTGGGGTGGGGACCCCAAAAATTGGAAAAAGGGACCCTAAAAATGGGGATAGAGACCCCAAAAATGGATCGGGGACCCCAGAATGGACGGGGGGACCCCAAAAATGGGGGACGGGGAGCCAGAAATTGGGGATGGGACCCCAAAAATTCGAATGGGACCCTAAAAATGGGATCGGGAAGGCCAAAAATGGGATCGGAGGACCCCAAAAATGGGAAAAAGGGACCCTAAAAATGGGGATAGAGACCCCAAAAATGGATCGGGGACCCCAAAATGGACGGGGGGGACCCCAAAAATGGATCGGGGACCCCAAAAAATGGGGACGGGACCCCAAAAATGGGGAAAAAATCCCTAAAATGGGGACGGGGACCCCAAAAATGGGAGGGGGGGACCCCAAAAATGGGGACGGGGAGCCCGAAATTGGGGTGGGGCCCCGAAAAAATGGGAGCGGGGGACCCCAAAATGGGGACAGGGAAACCAAAAATGGGGAAAGGGGACCCCAAAAATGGGGAAAAAAAATCCCCAAAATGGGTACGGGGACCCCAAAAATGGGGGTGGGGACCCCAAAAATGGGGATGGGGGACCCCAAAAATTGGAAAAAGGGACCCTAAAAATGGGGATAGAGACCCCAAAAATGGATCGGGGACCCCAAAAATGGGAAAGGGAACCCCAAAAATGGGGAAAAAAATCCCTAAAATGGGGACGGGGACCCTAAAAATTGGGGGTGGGGACCCTAAAAATGGGAAAGGGACCCTAAAAATGGGGATAGAGACCCCAAAAATGGGGAGGGGACCCCCAAAATGGGGAGGGGAACCCCAAAAATGGGGAAAAAAATCCCTAAAATGGGGACGGGGACCCTAAAAATGGGAAAGGGACCCTAAAAATGGGGACAGGGAAACCAAAACTGGGGGTAAGGATCCCAAAAATGGGGAGGGGACCCCCAAAATGGGGACAGGGTCCTGAAAATTGGGAGGGGACCCCAAAAATTGGCAGGGGGACCCCAATAATAGGGTGGGGATCCTAAAAAAATGGGAAAAGGGGTCCCGAAAATGGGAAAGGGACACCAAAAATGGGATCGGGAACCCCAAAAATGGGGATGGGGACCCCAAAAATGGGAAAAAGGGACCCTAAAAATGGGGATAGAGACCCCAAAAATGGATCGGGGACCCCAAAAATGGGGAAAAAAATCCCTAAAATGGGGACGGGGACCCTAAAAATTGGGGTGGGGACCCTAAAAATGGGGATAGAGACCCCAAAAATGGGGAGGGGACCCCCAAAATGGGGAGGGAACCCCCAAAATGGGGACAGGGTCCTGAAAATGGGGAGGGGACCCCAAAAATTGGCAGGGGGACCCCAATAATAGGGTGGGGGGTCCTAAAAAATGGGAAAAGGGGTCCCGAAAATGGGAAAGGGACACCAAAAATGGGATCGGGAACCCCAAAAATGGGGATGGGGACCCCAAAAATGGGAAAAAGGGACCCTAAAAATGGGGATAGAGACCCCAAAAATGGATCGGGGACCCCAAAAATGGGGAGGGGAACCCCAAAAATGGGGAAAAAAATCCCTAAAATGGGGACGGGGACCCCAAAAACGGGGGAAGGCGCCCCCAAATTCCGCCCCCCCCCCCCGTTCCAGCGGTGACGTCACTGCCGTTCCCGGGGTCCCCCCCCGGTGCCGAACCCCGGGACCCCCCCCCGGGCCGGGACCCCCCCCCGGGGGGCTCCGAGAGCGAGCAGAGCCCGGAGAGGGGGGCAATGAGCGGTGAGGGGCGCCCCGAAATGGGGAGGGGGCCTGAAATGGGGAGGGGGCCTGAAATGGGGAGGGGTCCTGAAATTGGGGAGGGGGATCCTGAAATGGGGAGGGGGCCTGAAATGGGGGAGGGGGGTCCTGAAATGGGGGAGGGGGATCCTGAAATGGGGAGGGGGGTCCTGAAATTGGGGGGGGTGGTCCTCAAAATTGGGAGGGGCCTGAAATGGGGAGGGGGATCCTGAAATTGGGGGGGGGGTCCTGAAATTGGGGGGGGTCCTGAAATGGGGAGGGGGTCCCCAAAATTGGGGAGGGGGGTCCTGAAAGTGGGGGGGGGGCCCCCGGAAAGGGGGAGGGTCCTGAAATGGGGGGGGTCCTGAAAGTGGTGGGGGGGCCTGAAATGGGGGGGGGCCTGAAATGGGGAGAGGGGTCCTGAAATTGGGGGGGGTCCCCAAAATTGGGGGGGGGGGGCTGAAATGGGGAGGGGGACACTCAAAAGTGAGGGGGGGTCCCCGGAAAGGGGGAGGGGTCCTGAAATAGGGAGGGGGTCCCCAAAATTGGGGGGGGGCCTGAAAGTGGTGGGGGGGGCCTGAAATGGGGGGGGGCTGAAATGGGGAGGGGGCTCCTGAAATTGGGGGGGGTCCTGAAATGGGGAGGGGGTCCCCCCAAAATTGGGGAGGGGGGTCCTGAAAGTGGGGGGGGGGGGCCCCGGAAAGGGGGGAGGGTGTGTCCTGAAATGGGGGGGGGGTCCTGAAAGTGGGGGGGGGGGGCCTGAAATGGGGGGGGGGCCTGAAATGGGGGGGGGTCCTGAAATTGGGGGGGGTCCTCAAAATTGGGAGGGGCCTGAAATGGGGGGAGGGAGTCCCCAAAATTGGGGGGGGGGCTGAAATGGGGAGGGGGACACTCAAAAGTGAGGGGGGGGTCCCCGGAAAGGGGGAGGGGTCCTGAAATGGGGGGGGGGGGGGTCCTGAAATGGGGAGGGGTCTCAAAAGTTCTTGGTGTCCCTGAATTGTGGGGAGGGGTCTCAGGGGATATTGGGGAGGGGTCTCAGGGGATTTTGGGGAGGGGTCCTGTGGGGATTTTGGGGAGGGGTCTCTGGGGATATTGGGGAGGGGTCTGGGGATTTTGGGGAGGGGTCTGTGGGGATTGTGGGGAGGGGTCTGTGGGGATATTGGGGAGGGGTCTGGGGATTTTGGGGAGGGGTCTCTGGGGATTGTGGGGAGGGGTCTCGGGGATATTGGGGAGGGGTCTGGGGATATTGGGGAGGGGTCTGTGCGGATTTTGGGGAGGGGTCTCTGGGGATATTGGGGAGGGGTCTGTGGGATATTGGGGAGGGGTCTCAGGGGATATTGGGGAGGGGTCTCAGGGATTTTGGGGAGGGGTCTCTGGGGATTGTGGGGAGGGGTCTGTGGGGATATTGGGGAGGGGTCTGTGGGATATTGGGGAGGGGTCTCAGGGGATATTGGGGAGGGGTCTCGGGGGATTTTGGGGAGGGGTCTGGGGATATTGGGGAGGGGTCTGTGGGGATTTTGGGGAGGGGTCTCAGGGGATTTTGGGGAGGGGTCCGTGGGGATATTGGGGAGGGGTCTCTGGGGATATTGGGGAGGGGTCTGTGGGGATATTGAGGAGGGGTCTCTGGGGATTTTGGGGAGGGGTCTCTGGGTCCCCTCACTGTCCCCTCCCCCCCCCCAGGTCCCCTCTCCGATGTCCCCTCCCAGTCCAGCGAGTCCGAGGAGGGTGAGACCCCAGACCCAAATCCCCAAACACCAAAACCCCGAATCCTCCAGACCCCAAATCCCCGAAGCCCCCAGACCCCAAATCTCCAAAAGCCCAAATCCCCAAAGACCCCAGACCCAAATCCCCAAACACCAAACCCCTGAAGCCCCCAGACCCCAAACTGCCAAAACCCCAAATCTCAAAGCCCCCAGACCCAAATCCTCAATCCCCGAATCCTCCAGACCCCAAATCCCCGAAGCCCCCAGACCCCAAATCCTTGAAGCCCCCAAATCCCCGAAGCCCCCAGACCCCAAATCCCTGAAGCCCCCAAATCCCCGAAGCCCCCAGACCCCAAATCCCGACCCTGGGGTCCCCAAAGCCCCAGACCCAAATCCCCCAGACCCCAAATCCTGAGCCCGGGGGACCCCAAAGCCCCCAGACCCCAAAATCCTGACCCTGAGGGTTCACAAATCCTCGAAGCCCCCAGACCCCCAAATCCTGACCCTGGGGGACCCCCAAAGCCCCCAGACCCCAAATCCCCAAAACCCCCAGACCCCAAATCCCTAAAACCCCAAAACCTCAAAGCCCCCAGACCCCAAATCCTGACCCTGGGGACCCCAAAGCCCCCAGACCCCAAATCCTGACCCTGGGGGACCCCAAAACCCCCAGACCCCAAATCCTCCCCTGAGGGTTCACAAATCCTTGAAGCCCCCAGACCACAAATCCTGAGCCTGGGGGACCCCAAAACCCCAGACCCCAAAGCCCCCAGACCCCAAATCCCGACCCTGGGAGACCCCGAAGCCCCCAAACTCTAAATCCCCAAAAACCCCCAGACCCCAAATCACAACCCTGAGGGTCCCCAAAGCCCCCAGACCCCAAAATCCTTCCCCAAAACCCCAAATCCCAAAGCCCCCAGACCCAAAATCCCCAGACCCCAAATCCTAAAGCTCCAAATCCTCAAAACCCCAAAGCCCCCAGACCCCAAATCCCGACCCTGGCGAGACCCCAAAGCCCCCAGACCCCAAAGCCCCCAGACCACAGACCCCAAATACCCAAAACCCCAAAGCCCCCAGACCCCAAATCCCGACCCTGGCGAGACCCCCAAAGCCCCCAGACCCCAAATACCCAAAACCCCAAAGCCCCAGACCCCATATCCCGAGCCGGGGGGACCCCAAAGCCCCCAGACCCCAAATCCCCAAAACCCAAAGCTGCCGGTCCCCAAATCCTCAAAACCCCAAAGCCCCCAGACCCCAAATCCCCAAAACCCCCAGATCCCAAATCCCCAAAGCCCCCAGACCCCAAAACCCCAAAACCCCAAATCCCAAAGTCCCCAGACCCAAAATCCCCAGACCCCAAATCCTAAAGCCCCAAAGCCC
>NW_026536398.1:0-35837 GCF_028551555.1 Melozone crissalis
CCCCTTTCCTCCTTTTCCCCCATTTTTCTCCTTTTATCTCATTTTCCCTTTTTTCCCGTATTCCCCTTTTTTCCGCCTTTCCCCCTTCCCCCTTTTCCCCTTTTCCTCCCTTTTTCTCCTTTTCCCCCATTTCCCCCATTTTTCCTCCTTTATCCTTTGTTTTCCCCTTTTCCCATTTTTCTCCTTATTCTCCCTTTCCTTCCCATTTTCCCATTTTTTATTTTTTTCCCTTTTCCCCTTTTTTCCCTTTTCCCCTTTTTTCCCTTTCTGCCTTTTCTCCCTTTCCCCCTCTTTTTCCCATTTTCCCCTTTTTTCTCCTTTTCCCCCTTTTCTTCCCCTTTTCCCCCATTTCCCCCCTTTTCCCCTTTCCTCCTTTTCCCCCATTTTTCTCCTTTTATCTCCTTTTCCCTTTTTTTCCCTTATTCCCCTTTTTTCCGCCTTTTCCCCTTCCCCCTTTTCCCCCTTTTTTCTCCTTTTTCCCCATTTTCCCCTTTTTCCCCTTCTTTCCCCTTTTTCCCCCTTTTCCCATTTTTCTCGTTATTCTCCCTTTAATTCCCGTTTTCCCCTTTTTGATTCTTTTTTCCCTTTTCCGCCTTTTCTCCCTTTCCCCCTCTTTTTCCCATTTTCCCCTTTTTTCTCCTTTCCCCCTTTCCCCTTTTCCCCCTTTCCCCCCCTTTTTCCCCTTTCCTCCTTTTCCCCCATTTTTCTCCTTTTATCTCCTTTTCCCTTTTTTTCCCTTATTCCCCCTTTTTCCCACCTTTTCCCCTTTTCCCCATTTCTCCCCCTTTCCCCCCCATTTTCTCCTTTTCCCTTTATCCCCTTTTCTCTTTTCCCCCTTTTCCCCCCTTTTCCCCCTTTTTTCCAATTTTTCCCTTTTCCCCCTTTTTCCCCTCTTTCCCCCTTTTCCTCCACCCTCTCCACAACCACACTGTGAATCCCTCACTGTAAATTAATCAATTCCTCACCATTAATTAATTCAACAATTCCCTTAATTACCCCTAATTAACCACCCATCATTCCCCACCCCATTCCCGCCGTGTGTTTTTTTTCCCGGGAAAACCGGAATTCCGGATTTTTTGGCAGGAGGAGGATTTCCAGCGCCCCTCGAGCCGGGAGGAGGCGCAGCAGCTGCTGGAGCTGGAGCGGCTGCGCGTGGAGCAGGCCATGGAGCGGCAGCAGAGGGAGATGCTGGAGGACCAGCGGTGGCTCCAGCAGGAGGTCCAGAGCCTGGTCAGACATCCCCAAAAAAATTCCCAAAAAATTTCCCAAAAATCCCAAAAATTCAAAAAAATTCCCAAAAAATCCACCGGGAATTGCCCCTCCTGGGATGGGATCTCACCATGGTTCCAATCCCGATGGTTCGCGGTTCCTTGGGGGTTTCTGAAGAATTGGGTGGGGAGGGACCTCAAAGGAGATGCTGGAGGACCAGCGGTGGCTCCAGCAGGAGGTCCAGAGCCTGGTCAGACATCCCCAAAAAAAATTCCCAAAAAATTTCCCAAAAAATTCCCAAAAAATTCCCAAAAAGTTCCCAAAAATTCCCAAAAATCCATCGGGAATTGCCCCTCCTGGGATGGGATCACGCCATGGTTCCAGTCTGGACAGTTCGCGGTTCCTCCAGGGTTCCTGGAGCGTTCCAGGAGGTGGTCCAGAGCCTGGTCAGACATCCCCAAAAATTTCCCAGAAATTCCCAAAAAATTTTTCAAAAAATTCCCAAAAATTCCTTGGGAATTGCCCCTCCTGGGATGGGATCACGCCATGGTTCCAATCTGGACAGTTCGCGGTTCCTCCAGGGTTCCTGGAGAAATTCCAGGATCACCGGTGGCTCCGGCAGGAGGTCCAGAGCCTGGTCAGACATCCCCCAAAAAATTCCAAAAAATTTCCCAAAAATCCCAAAAATTCCAAAAAATTCCCAAAAATTCCCAAAAAATCCACCGGAATTGCCCCTCCTGGGATGGGATCTCACCATGGTTCCAATCCCGATGGTTCGCGGTTCCTTGGGGGTTCCTGAAGAATTGGGTGGGGAGGGACCTCAAAGGAGATGCTGGAGGATCATCAATGGCTCCAGCAGGAGGTCCAGAGCCTGGTCAGACATCCCCAAAAAATTCCCCAAAATTCCCCAAAATTCCCCAAAATTCCAAAAAATTCCCAAAAATTCCCAAAAAATTCCCCAAAATCCATCAGGAATTGCCCCTCCTGGGATGGGATCTCACCATGGTTCCAATCTGGACAGTTCGCGGTTCCTCCAGGGTTCCTGGAGCGTTCCAGGATGGGTTGGGTGGGGAGGGACGTCCAAGGATCACCGGTGGCTCCGGCAGGAGGTCCAGAGCCTGGTCAGAAAGCCCCAAAAATTCCCCAAAATTCCCCCAAAATTCCCCAAAAATTCCCAAAACTCCCAAAAAAGTCCCAAAAATTCCCAAAAATCCATCAGGAATTTGTGCCTCCTGGGATGGGATCTCACCATGGTTCCAATCCTGATGGTTCGCGGTTCCTCCAGGGTTCCTGGAGAATTGGGTGGGAAGGGACCTCAAAGGAGATGCTGGAGGACCAGCGGTGGCTCCAGCAGGAGGTCCAGAGCGTGGTCAGACACCACAAAAAATTCCCAAAAAATCCCAAAAATTCCCCCAAAATTCCCAAAACTTCCCAAAGTCCCCAAAATTCCCAAAAATTCCCAAAAAATCCCAAAAATCCATCGGGAATTGCCCCTCCTGGGATGGGATCTCACCATGGTTCCAATCTGGACAGTTCGCGGTTCCTCCAGGGTTCCTGGAGCGTTCCAGGATGGGTTGGGTGGGGAGGGACCTCCAAGGATCACCGGTGGCTCCGGCAGGAGGTCCAGAGCCTGGTCAGAAAGCCCCAAAAATTCCAAAAAATTCCCAAAAATTCCCAAAAATTCCCAAAAATTCCCAAAAATGCCCCAAAAATTCCCACAAATCCATCAGGAATTGCGCCCTCGTGGGATGGGTTGTGTGGGGAAGGACCTCAAATCCCATCCCATTCCAACCCCACCATCCCAGGGGGATCTGACCTTTCCTGGGACATTCCCAGGAATTCTCTGGGAATTCCTTCCTGGGTTTGGGATGGAGCCTGAGCCTTTGGGATGGATCCTGAGCCTGGGATTGGGATTGGGATTGGGATGGATCCTGAGCCTGGGATTGGGATTGGGATTGGGATGGATCCTGAGCCTGGGATTGGGATTGGGTTTGGGATGGATCCTGAGCCTGGGATTGGGATTGGGTTTGGGATGGATCCTGAACCTTTGGGATGGATCCTGAGCTCTGGAATTGGGATTGGGATGGATCCTGAGCCTTTGGGATGGATCCTGAACCTTTGGGATGGATCCTGAACTCTGGAATTAGGATTGGGATGGATCCTGAAACTTTGGGGTGGATCCTGAGTCTGGGATTGGGTTTGGGATGGATCCTGAGCCTTTGGGGTGGATCCTGAGTCTGGGATTGGATTTGGGATGGATCCTGAGCTCTGGGATTGGGTTTGGGATGGATCCTGAGCCTTTGGGGTGGATCCTGAGTTTGGGATTGCGTTTCGGATCGATCCTGAGCTCTGGAATTGGGTTTGGGATGGGTTTGGAACCTTGGGATGGATCCTGAACCTTTGGGATTGGGTTTGGGACGGATCCTGAGCCTTGGGATGGATCCTGAGCCTGGGATCGGTCTGGAATGGATCCTGAGCTCTGGGATTGGGACTCGGATGGATCCTGAAACTTTGGGATGGATCCCGAGCCTGGGATTGGATTTGGGATGGATTTGGAACCTTGGGAATGGTCCTGAACCTTTGGGATTTGGTTTGGGATGGATCCTGAACCTTTGCGATGGGGATTAGGATGGATCCTGAGCCTTGGGATGGATCCTGAGCCTGGGTTTGGGATGGACTCTGAGCCTGGGATTAGGTTTGGATTGGGATTGGGATGGATGCTGAGCTCTGGGGATGTTCTGAGCTCTGGGTCAGATTTGGGATGGATCCTGAGCCTGGGATTGGGTCTGGAATGGATCCTCAGCCTGGGATTGGGATTGGGGTGGACCCCGAGCCCAGGATTAGGTTTGGATTGGGTTTGGGATGGGTCCTGAACCTGGGATTGGGTTTGGGATGGATCCTGAGCCTTTGGGGTGGATCCCGAGCCTGGATTTGGTCTGCAATGGATCCTCAGCCTGGGTTTGGGATGGACTCTGAGCCTGGGATTAGGTTTGGATTGGGTTTGGGATGGGTCCTGAGCCTGGGATTGGGTTTGGGATGGATTTGGAACCTTGGGAATGGTCCTGAACCTTTGGGATTTGGTTTGGGATGGATCCTGAACCTTTGGGATGGATCTTGAGTTCAGGGATTGGGTTTGGGATGGATGCTGAGCCCTTGGGATGGATCCTGAACTCTGGGATTGGGTCTGGGATGGATTTGGAACCTTTGGGATGGATCCTGAACCTGGATTTGGTCTGGAATGGACCCTGAGCTTGGGATTGGGTTTGGGATGGATCCTCAGCCTTTGGGGTGGATCCTGAGTTTGGGATTGCGTTTGGGATGGATTTGGAACCTTGGGAATGATCCTGAACCTTTGGGATTGGGTTTGGGATGGATCCTGAGCCTGGGGATGTTCTGAGCCCTGGGTCACATTTGGGAGGGATCCTGAACCTTTGGGAATGAATTTGGGATGGATCCTGAGCCTGGGATTGGGTTTGGGATGGATCCTGAGCCTTTGGGATTGATCCTGAGCCTGGGATTGGGATTGGGATTGGGTTTGGGATGGATCCTGAGCTCTGGGATTGGGTTTGGGAAGGATCCTGAAATTTCAGGATTTGGTTTGGGATGGATCCTGAAACTTTGGGATGGATCCTGAGCTTTGTGTTTGGGTTTGGGATGGATCCTGAAACTTTGGGGTGGATCCTGAGCTCTGGGATTGGGACTCGGATGGATCCTGATCTCTGGAATTGGGATTGGGATGGATCCTGAAACTTTGGGGTGGATCCTGAGCCTGGGATTGGGTTTGGGATGGATTTGGCACCTTGGGAATGGTCCTGAACCTTTGGGATTGGGTTTGGGATGGATCCTGAGCCTTTGGGGTGGATCCTGAGTTTGGGATTGCATTTGGGATCGATCCCGAGCTCTGGGATTGGGATTGGGATTGGGATTGGGATGGATGCTGAGCTCTGGGGATGTTCTGAGCCCTGGGTCAGGTATGGGATGGATCCTGAGCCTGGGATTGGGTTTGGGATGGATTTGGAACCTTTGGGATGGATCCTGAGCCTGGGATTGGGTTTGGGATGGATTTGGCACCTTGGGAATGGTCCTGAACCTTTGGGATTGGGTTTGGGATGGATCCTGAGCCTTTGGGGTGGATCCTGAGCCTGGGATTGGGTCTGGAATGGATCCTGAGCCTTCCTTCCCAAATCCCACCCCAAACTCCCCTTTCCCATGGAATCCCCTCCATTCCCAGCCTGACATTGGATCCAGCCCCATCCCGATTCCTCCTGGAGAAGGAATTTTGGGATCCAGGGGTTCCCCTGGGAATTCAGGACTCCAGGGAGGGTCTCCCTTCCCTTTTCCATCCCTGAATTCCATAAAAATCCCTCGGGATGGATCCTGAGTGTCCTTGATCCCAGAATCCCGGAATGGTTTGGGATGGGATCCATGGACCTTCAATCCCATCCCAGGGACACTTCCCACCATCCCAGGGTGATCCAAATCCACCCTTGGATGCTCCCAGGGATTCTCTGGGAATTCCAGCCCAGCCAGGAATCCCTTCCCAAGATCCCAAAATCCCAAACTCCCCTTTCCCAGGGAATTCCCTCCATTGCCAGCCTGGCATTGGATCCAGCCCCACCCCGACTCCTCCTTGAGAAGGAATTTTGGGATCCACGGGCTCCACAATCCACAGAAATATTTGGAATTTTGGGCTACTTTAAGGCGTTTTCAGTTCCACTTTATTATTATTATTATTTTGAATATTTCGAATATGAGATTTTCCCCCCTTTTCCCTTTTATTCCTCCATTTTCCCCAATTTTCCCCAATTTCCCCAATTTTTCCCCAATTTCCCCCAATTTTCCCCAATTTCCCACATTTTCCCCAATTTTTCCCCCACCTCACACCATCTTTTTCCCACTTTTCCAGGATCCCAAAGTGTTCCTGAACAACAACATTCCCCCGGTGAGTAATCCCTGGAAAATCCCTGGAAAATCCCAAATTTTTTGGGTTATTTTGGGAAAATCTGGAATCTCCTCCTTCCCTTTCTGATCAATATTTATTTATTTATTTATTAATTTGGGAAAATCATCCAGAAAATGGGAAATCCCAAGAAAATCGGATCCCAGGATCCTTCCCGACATTCCAGCAGGAATTTGTTCCCTTTTTCCCAAATTTTGGGCGTTTCCACCCTCCATCCCAAATTTTAGGGCATTTTCTCCATTTATCCCAAATTTTGGGGCTCCTCCTCCCTCCATCCCAAATTTTGGGGTTTCTCCTCCCTCCATCCCAAATTTTGGGGCATTTCCTCCCAATATCCCAAATTTTGGGTTCCTTCTCCCTCCATCCCAAATTTTGTGGAATTTCCTCTCTTTTTCCCAAATTTTGGGGCTCTTCCTCCCTCCATCCCAAATTTTGTGGAATTTCCTCTCTTTTTCCCAAATTTTGGGGCATTTCCTCTCTCTATCCCAAATTTTGGGACTTTTCCTCCCTTTATCCCAAACTTTGGGGTTCCTCATCCTCCATCCCAAATTTTGGGGCATTTCCTCCCTCCATCCCAAATGTTGTGGAATTTCCTCCCTTCTTCCCAAATTTTGGGGTTTTTCCTCCCTCCATCCCAAATTTTGGGGCATTTCCTCCCTTTTTCCCTATTTTTGGGGCGTTTCCTCCCTTTTCCCCAAATTTTGGGGTTTCTAATTCCCGATTTTTCCCCATTTCAGCTCCTCCCGGAGAAGGAGACGGATTACAGTGAGTTCCTCCCAGTTCCCACCCGGAATTTTCCTCGGGAATGTTTCCCCCATGAGCAAAATTCCCATTTTTCCCGAGCTGGAAAATTTCGGGATTGGGATCCCGGGGTTTCGTGGCATTCCCGCGTTTTTCCCCGGAATTTTCCGGAATGATTTTCCCTCCTTTTTCCCAGCGCAATTCACGGGGCCGCCCCAGAAGCCTCCGAGACTCGGGGCTCAGGTAAGAGCCGGCACGGATCGGGATCGGGATCGGGGCCGGGATCGGGATCCCGCCGGGAAATCCCAAAAAATTCCAGGATGGTTTGGGTGGGAAGGGACCTTCAAGATCCCGGAGTGATCCAAATTTTCCTTGGACATTCCCAGGGATTCTCTGGGTCCAGGAATTCCTTCCCAAGATCCCAAAATCCCAAAATCTCAAAATCCCAATCCGGTCCTGCCATTCCAGGCCCTTTTCCCAAATCCCTCTGGATTGGATCCATCCCCATCCTGATTCCTCCTTGAGAAGGAATTTTGGGATCCAGGGGCTTCACTGGGAATTCAGGACTCCAGGAAGGGTCTCCCTTCCCTTTTCCATCCCCGAATTCCATAAAAATCCCTCGGGATGGATCCTGAGTGTCCTTGATCCCGGAATCCCGGAATGGTTTGGGATGGGATCCATGGACCTTCAATCCCATCCCATTCCAATCCCAATCCCAATCCTGGGGTGATCCCAACCTTTCCTGGGACACTGCCAGGGATTCTCTGGGAATTCCAGCCCAGCCAGGAATCCCTTCCCAAGATCCCAAGGGAAAGAACCTCCAACCCCACCCCATTCCATGGACACGGAATTCCAGGTTGCTCCAATCCCCATCCCAACCTTTCCCAGGGATGGCACCACCACAACCCCTGTGGACAGATGTTGATTTTCCCATTTTTCCTGGGATTCCTGATCCCGTTATCCCCGTTATTGTGGAATTTCTGATCCCCCATTATCTCTGTTATCCCGGAACTCCCGATCCCGTTACCCCTGTTATCCTGGAATTCCCTTGATCCCGTTATCCCTGTTATCCCTGTTATCCAGGAATTCCTGATCCTGTTATCCCTGTTTTCCCTGTTTTCCCGGAATTCCCGATCCTGTTATCCCGGTTATCCTGGAATTCCTGTGATCCCATTAACCCTGTTATCCCTGCTATCCAGGAATTCCTGATCCTGTTATCCCTGTTATCCCTGTTTTCCCAGAATTCCCGATCCTGTTATCCCTGTTATCCCTGTTTTCCCAGAATTCCTGATCCCATTATCCCTGTTATCCCTGTTATCCCGGAATTCCCGATCCCGTTACCCCGGTTATCCTGGAATTCCTGTGATCCCATTATCCCTGTTATCCCTGCTATCCAGGAATTCCTGATCCTGTTATCCCTGTTTTCCCGGAATTCCTGATCCCATTATCCCTGTTATCCCTGTTTTCCCAGAATTCCCGATCCCGCTATCCCTGTTATCCCTGTTGTCCAGGAATTCCTGATCCTGTTATCCCTGTTCTCCTGGAATTCTCCATCCCAGTATCCCTGTTATTCCAGGATTTCTGATCCCATTATCCCGGCATTCCCTACCCTGTTATCCCTGTTATCCCGGAATTCCCGATCCCGTTATCCCTGTTATCCCTGTTATCCCTGTTATCCCGGAATTCCCGATCCCGTTATCCCTGAATTCCCGATCCCTGTTTTCCCTGTTATCTTGGAATTCCCAATCCCGTTATCCCTGTTATCCCGGAATTCCTGATCCCGTTATCCCTGTTATCCCTGTTTTCCCAGAATTCCTGATCCCGTTATCCCTGTTATCCCTGCTATCCAGGAATTCCTGATCCTGTTATCCCTGTTACCCCTGTTATCCTGGAATTCCTGTGATCCCATTATCCCTGTTATCCCTGCTATCCAGGAATTCCTGATCCTGTTATCCCTGTTATCCCAGAATTCCTGATCCCATTATCCCTGTTATCCCTGTTTTCCCGGAATTCCCAATCCTGTTATCCCTGTTCTCCTGGAATTCCCCATCCTGGTATCCCTGTTATTCCAGGATTTCTGATCCCATTATCCCGGCATTCCCTACCCCGTTATCTCTGTTTTTTCCCAGCATTCCCGATCCCGTTATCCCTGTTATCCCAATCCTGTTATCCCTGTTATCCCAGAATTCCCGATCCCGTTATCCCTGTTATCCCTGTTATCCCTGTTATCCCGAATTCCCGATCCCGTTATCCCTGTTATCCCGGAATTCCTGATCCCGTTATCCCTGAATTCCCGATCCCTGTTTTCCCTGTTATCTTGGAATTCCCAATCCCGTTATCCCTGTTATCCCAGAATTCCTGATCCCGTTATCCCAAAATTCCCGATCCCTGTTATCCCGTTATCTTGGAATTCCCAATCCCATTATCCCTGTTATCCTGGAATTCCTGATCCCATTATTCCTCTCATCCCAGAATTCCCGATCTCGTTATCCCTGTTATCCTGGGAATACTGATCCTGTTATCCCGGAATTCCTGATCCTGTTATCCCTGTTCTCCTGGAATTCCCCATCCCGGTATCCCTGTTATTCCAGGCTTTCTGATCCCATTATCCCGGCATTCCCTACCCCGTTATCCCTTTTTTTTCCTGGCATTCCCGATCCCGTTATCCCTGTTATCCCTGTTATCCCTGTTATCCCGGAATTCCCGATCCCGTTATCCCTGTTATCCCAATCCTGTTATCCCTGTTACCCTGGAATTTCCGATTCTGTTATCCCTGTTATCCCTGTTTTCCAAGAATTTCTGATCCCGTTATCCTGGCATTCCCTATCCCTGTTATCCCTGTTATCCCGGGATTCCCGATCCCTGTTATCCCTGTTATCCCGGGATTCCTGATGCCGTTATCCCATTTTTCCTGGAATTCCTGATCCCGTTATCCGTGATCCCGTTATCCCTGTTACCCTGGTATTCCCGATCCTGTTATCCCTGTTATCCCAGAATTCCTGATCCCATTATCCCTGTTATCCCGGGATTCCCCATCCCCGTTATCCTGGGATTCCCAATCCTGTTATCCCAGTTTTTCCCGTTATACCTGTTATCCCGTTATCCCTGTTTTCCTGTTTTCCCTGTTTTCCTGTTATCCCATTTTTCCCGTTATCCCATTTTTCCCGTAATTCCAACCCCATTATCCCGGTTTTTCCCGGTTTTTTCCCGCTCCAGCCCATCCAGGCGGCGCCGACGGCGCGCCCGGACCGCTGGCAGGACGCGGTGTACGGCGGCGTGACGGAGCGGTGCCCGGAATTCCCGATCCCGTTATCCCAGTTATCCCCGTTATCCCCGTTATCCCTGTTTATCCCGGCATTCCTGTTATCCTGGAATTCCTGATCCCGTTATCCCTGAATTCCCGATCCCTGTTTTCCCTGTTATCTTGGAATTCCCAATCCCGTTATCCCTGTTATCCCGGAATTCCTGATCCCGTTATCCCTGTTATCCCTGTTTTCCCAGAATTCCTGATCCCGTTATCCCTGTTATCCCTGTTATCCAGGAATTCCTGATCCTGTTATCCCTGTTACCCCTGTTATCCTGGAATTCCTGTGATCCCATTATCCCTGTTATCCCTGCTATCCAGGAATTCCTGATCCTGTTATCCCTGTTATCCCAGAATTCCTGATCCATTATCCTGTTATCCCTGTTTTCCCGGAATTCCCAATCTGTTATCCCTGTTCTCCTGGAATTCCCCATCCTGGTATCCCTGTTATTCCAGGATTTCTGATCCCATTATCCCGGCATTCCCTACCCCGTTATCTCTGTTTTTTCCCAGCATTCCCGATCCCGTTATCCCTGTTATCCCAATCCTGTTATCCCTGTTATCCCAGAATTCCCGATCCCGTTATCCCTGTTATCCCTGTTATCCCTGTTATCCCGGAATTCCGATCCCGTTATCCCTGTTATCCCGGAATTCCTGATCCCGTTATCCCTGAATTCCCGATCCCTGTTTTCCCTGTTATCTTGGAATTCCCAATCCCGTTATCCCTGTTATCCCAGAATTCCTGATCCCGTTATCCCAAAATTCCCGATCCCTGTTATCCCGTTATCTTGGAATTCCCAATCCCGTTATCCCTGTTATCCTGGAATTCCTGATCCCATTATTCCTCTCATCCCAGAATTCCCGATCTCGTTATCCCTGTTATCCTGGGAATACTGATCCTGTTATCCCGGAATTCCTGATCCTGTTATCCCTGTTCTCCTGGAATTCCCCATCCCGGTATCCCTGTTATTCCAGGCTTTCTGATCCCATTATCCCGGCATTCCCTACCCCGTTATCCCTTTTTTTTCCTGGCATTCCCGATCCCGTTATCCCTGTTATCCCTGTTATCCCTGTTATCCCGGAATTCCCGATCCCGTTATCCCTGTTATCCCAATCCTGTTATCCCTGTTACCCTGGAATTCCCGATTCTGTTATCCCTGTTATCCCTGTTTTCCAAGAATTCCTGATCCCGTTATCCTGGCATTCCCTATCCCTGTTATCCCTGTTATCCCGGGATTCCCGATCCCTGTTATCCCTGTTATCCCGGGATTCCTGATGCCGTTATCCCATTTTTCCTGGAATTCCCGATCCCGTTATCCGTGATCCCGTTATCCCTGTTACCCTGGAATTCCGATCCTGTTATCCCTGTTATCCCAGAATTCCTGATCCCATTATCCCTGTTATCCCGGGATTCCCCATCCCCATTATCCTGGGATTCCCAATCCTGTTATCCCAGTTTTTCCCGTTATACCTGTTATCCCGTTATCCCTGTTTTCCTGTTTTCCCTGTTTTCCCGTTATCCCATTTTTCCCGTTATCCCGTTTTTCCCGTAATTCCAACCCCATTATCCCGGTTTTTTCCCGGTTTTCCCCCCAGCCCATCCAGGCGGCGCCGACAGCGCGCCCGGACCGCTGGCAGGACGCGGTGTACGGCGGCGTGACGGAGCGGTGCCCGGAATTCCCGATCCCGTTATCCCAGTTATCCCCGTTATCCCCGTTATCCCTGTTTATCCCGGCATTCCTGTTATCCTGGAATTCCTGATCCCGTTATCCCTGTTATTCCAGGATTTCTGATCCCATTATTCCTGTTATCCCGATACCGTTATTCCTGTTATCCCAGAATTTCTGATCCTGTTATCCTGGCATTCCCTATCCCCGTTATCCCTGTTTATCCCGGCATTCCTGTTATCCTGGAATTCCTGATCCCGTTATCCCTGTTATTCCAGGATTTCTGATCCCATTATTCCTGTTATCCCGATCCTGTTACCCCTGTTATCCAGAATTTCTGATCCCGTTATCCTGGCATTCCCTATCCCTTTATCCCTGTTATCCCGGCATTCCCGATCCCTGTTATCCCTGTTATCCCTGTTATCCTGGGATTCTTGATGCCGTTATCCCATTTTTCCTGGAATTCCCGATCCCGTTATCCCTTTTACCTCTGCTTTCCCAGAATTCCTGATCCCATTATCCCTGTTATCCCGGAATTCCCCATCCCCATTATCCTGGGATTCCCAATCCTGTTATCCCAGTTTTTCCCGTTATCCCCGTTATCCCATTATCTCCATTATCCCTGTTTTTCCCGTTATCCCAGCATTCCCGTTATCCCAGTTATCCCGGCTTTCCCGTTATCCCGGTTTTTTCCCGCTCCAGCCCATCCAGGCGACGCCCACGGCGCGCCCGGACCGCTGGCAGGACGCGGCGTACGGCGGCGTCACGGAGCTGTCCCCGGAATTCCCGATCCCGTTATCCCTGTTATCCCGTTATCCCTGTTATCCTGGAATTCCTGATCCCGTTATCCCAGTTATCCCTGTTATCCCAGAATTCCTGATCTCATTACCCCTGTTATCCTGGAATTTCTGATCCCGTTATCCCGGAATTCCTGAACCCATTATCCCCGTTATCCCTGTTATCCTGGAGTTTCTGATCCCGTTATCCCTGCTATCCCAATCCCATTATCCCTGTTATCCCCAGGATTCCCGACCCCATTGTCCCGGAATTCCTGATCCTGTTGTCCCTGTTATCCTGGAACTCCTGACCCCGTTATCCCCGTTATCCCAACATTCCCGCCATTCCCGTTATCCCGGCATTCCCGTTATCCCGGTTTTTTCCCCCCCCAGCCCATCCAGGTGGCGCCCACGGCGCGCCTGGACCGCTCTGGGGACGCGGTGTACGGCGGCGTGACGGAATTCCTGATCCCGTTATCCCCGTTATCCCAACATTCCCGTTATCCCCGTTATCCCGTTATCCCCGTTATCCCGGCATTCCCGTTATCCCGGTTTTTTCCCCCCAGCCCATCCAGGTGGCGCCCACGGCGCGCCTGGACCGCTCTGGGGACGCGGTGTACGGCGGCGTGACGGAGCTGGTGCGCGCCGTGCTGCAGCTCAAGGACGACATCGCCCGCGCGCCGCCCGACGGACACGTCCTGGCCGTCAAGGTGGGCCGGAATTCCCACCGGAATTCCCACCGGGACATTCCCGGAAAATCACAGAATGGGTCGGGGTGGGATCCGCGGACCTTCAAAATCCCACGATCCCAGGGACACTTCCCACCATCCCGGGGTGATCCAAACCCACCCTTGGACACTCCCAGGGATTCTCTGGGAATTCCAGCCCAGCCAGGAATCCCTTCCCAAGCTCCCACCATCCCAAGCTCCCCTTTCCCAGGGAATTCCCTCCATTCCATTCCCTTTTCCATCCCTGAATTCCATAAAAACCCCTCGGGGCGGATCCTGAGTGTCCTTGATCCCGGAATGGTTTGGGATGGGATCCACGGACCTTCAATTCCACCATCCCGGGGTGATCCAACTTTTCCATGGACACTGCCAGGGATTCTCTGGGAATCCCAGCCCAGCCAGGAATCCCTTCCAAGATCCCACCATCCCAAACTCCCCTTTCCCAGGGAATTCCCTCCATTCCCTTCCCTTTTCCATCCTGAATTCCATAAAAATCCCTCGGGATGGACCCTGAGTGTCCTTGATCCCGGAATCCCGGAATGGTTTGGGATGGGATCCATGGACCTTCAATCCCATCCCAGGGACACTTCCCACCATCCCAGGGTGATCCTAATCCATCCTGGTGGGATCCATCCCTTGGGATCCATCCCTGGTGGGACCCATCCCATCCCTGGTGGGCTCCATCCATCCACCCTGGTGGGATCCATGCATCCACCCTGGTGGGATCCATCCCGACGTTCTCCCATCCTGGTGGGATCCATCCCTTGGGATCCATCCCTGGTGGGATCCATCCCGTCCTGGTGGGATCCATCCCATCCTGGTGGGACCCATCCATCCACCCTGGTGGGATCCATGCATCCATCCTGGTGGGACCCATCCCATCCCTGGTGGGATCCATCCATCCCATCCTGGTGGGACCCATCCCTGGTGGGATCCATCCACCCTGGTGGGATCCATCCTGGTGGGATCCATCCCGATGTTCTCCCATCCCTGGTGGGATCCATCCATCCATCCTGGTGGGATCCATCCCATTCTGCTGGGACCCATCCCATCCTGGTGGGATCCATCCATCCCATCCTGGTGGGATCCATCCCGTCCTGGTGGGATCCATCCCTGGTGGGACCCATCCCTGGTAGGACCCATCCCATCCTGGTGGGATCCATCCCGACGTTCTCCCACCCCTGGTGGGCTCCATGCCGACGTTCTCCCACCCCTGGTGGGCTCCATGCCGACGTTCTCCCATCCCTGGTGGGACCCATCCCATCCCTGGTGGGCTCCATGCCGACGTTCTCCCATCCCTGGTGGGCTCCATGCCGACGTTCTCCCACCCCTGGTGGGCTCCATGCCGACGTTCTCCCCCCCGCAGAACATCGGGCTGTCCCTGCGGAAGCTGATGGGCAGCGTGGACGCCGTCCTGCCCGAGCTGCCGCCCTCGTCCCGCACCGAGGTACCGACACCGGGAACCGGGGGGGGACACTCCCGAAAATCCCGCTCGGAACATTCCGGGAATTTTCGGGAAAAAATTCTGGGATTTTATGGGGAAATTATGGGATTTTCTGGGAAAATCATGGAATTTTCTGGAAAGAAAACCTGGAATTTCCTGGGGAAATTCTAGCAATTTCTGGAAAAATTACGACATTTTTTTGGGAGAATTCTCAAAATTTCTGGAAAAACTCTAAAATTTCCCAGGGAAATTCCCTAGAAAAATTCCTGAATTTTCTCAGAAAATTACGGGAATTCCTGGGAAAATTCTGGAATTCTTTTTTTTTGGAAAAATCCTGGAATTTCCTACAAAAACCCCGGAACCTTCCGGAACATTCCGGTTGCAGATCGAGGGCACGCAGCGGGCGCTGAACAAGGAGCTGGCGGCGCTGATCGCCAAGCTCCGCCTGGCGCAGCAGAACCGCGGCTCCTCGCTGGGCCCCGAGTGCCGCCGGCAGATGCTCGCCGCCGCCCACGCCCTCGCCGTCGACGCCAAAAACCTCCTGGACGCCGTCGACCAGGCCCGGCTCCTCGGCAAACCCTGCCCGGAATCGTGATCGTCACGGGGATGAGATGGAAAGTTCCGAAACGGGAGGAAAATTGGATTTTGCTGCAGTGGTTTATTCGTTTTCCTGCTCTTCTTCTTCTTCCCGCTGCTCCTCCTCATCCTCATGTCCTGTCAAGCGTCGCGATTTGGAAGATGGGAGGGGTCTGGTGGGGTTTTTCCTTGGGAAAATTGGAAGTTTTGGGGTTTTATTTGGAAAAAATGATGGGGTTTGGGGGCGGTTTTTGTGGAACAAAAGGGAGGTTTTGGGGGTGTTGGGCTGATCCCACCTGGGGTTTTCCTTGGAGGAAAAGTTGGTTTTGGGGGTTTTACTTGGAAAAAAAGGAAAGCCCTTGGGAAAAAGTGATGTTTTGGGGATTTTATTTGGAAAAATGGAGGGGTTTTTGGGGTTTTTATTTGGAAAAGATGGAAGTGTTTTGGGGTTTTTATGTGGAGAGAAGGCGCCGATGGGGCAGATGCTCGCCCACGCCCTCGCCGTCGCCATCGACGCCAAAAACCTCCTGGACGCCGTGGACCAGGCCCGGCTCCTCGGCAAACCCTGCCCGGAATCGTGATCGTCACGGGGATGAGATGGAAAGTTCCGGAAACGGGAGGAAAATTGGATTTTGCTGCAGTGGTTTATTCGTTTTCCTGCTCTTCTTCTTCTTCTTCCCGCTGCTCCTCCTCATCCTCGTGTCTTGCCAAGCGTCGCGATTTGGAAGATGGGAGGGGTCTGGTGGGGTTTTCCTTGGGAAAATTGGAAGTTTTGGGGTTTTCCTTGGAAAATTTGAGGGTTTTTCCTTGGAAATAATGAGATTTTTTGGGTTTTTATTTGAAAAAAAATGAGGTTTTTAGGGGTTTTTTCCGTGGAATAAAGGGAGGTTTTGGGCGTGTTGGGCTGATCCCACCTGGGGTTTTCCTTGGAAAAAAAAAGGTGGGTTTGGGGGTTTTGTTTCGGGAAATGGAAGATTTTGGATTTTCCTTGGGAAAAAAAGGAGGTTTTTGGGGGGAGAAGGGAGGTTTGGGGTTTTTATTTGGAAAAACAGAGGTTTTATTTGGCAAAAATGAGGGGTTTTGGGTTTTCCTTGGAAAAGGGGGAGATTTTGGGGGAAAAAAGGGGAGGTTTTGGGGTTACTCTTTGGTAAAAAGGAAAACCCTTGGGGAAAAAAAAGGAGGATTTTTTTGGGGGGTTCCCCTTGAGAAAATGGAGGGGTTTGGGGGTTTTATTGGGGAAAGATGGAAGAGTTTGGGGTTTTTATGTGGAGAGAAGGCGCCGATGGGGAAGAACCTCCTGGGCGCCGTGGGCCAGGCCCGGCTCCTCAACAAACCCTGCCCGGAGTAAAGGAGGAGGCGGAAATCGGGACGGAAAGTTCCGGAAACGGGAGGAAAATTGGATTTTCGCGGTGGTTTATTCGTTTTCCTGCTCTTCTTCTTCTTCTTCCCGCTGCTCCGCCTCATCCTCGTGTCCTGCCAAGCGTCGCGATTTGAAGGATGGGAGGGGTCTGGTGGGGTTTTCCTTGGAAAAATTGGAGGTTTTGGGAAAAACAAGGAGGTTTGGGGGTTTTATTTGGAAAAAAAGGGAGGTTTGGGGGTTTTTATTTGGAAAAATTTAGGTTTTTTTGGGGTTTTTCCATGGAAAAAATGGAAGTTTTGGGGGGTTCTGAACTGCGGCCGTGGACGCCAAAAACCTCCTGGACGCCGTGGACCAGGCCCGGCTCCTCGGCAAACCCTGCCCGGAATCGTGATCGTCACGGGGATGAGATGGAAAGTTCCGGAAACGGGAGGAAAATTGGATTTTGCTGCAGTGGTTTATTCGTTTTCCTGCTCTTCTTCTTCTTCTTCCCGCTGCTCCTCCTCATCCTCGTGTCTTGCCAAGCGTCGCGATTTGGAAAATTGGAGGGGTCTGGTGGGGTTTTCCTTGGGAAAATTGGAAGTTTTGGGGTTTTCTTTGGAAAAAATGAGGTTTTGGGGGGGTGTTATCTGAAAAAAAATCGGAAGTTATTGGATTTTCCTTGGAAAAATCTGAGGTTTTTCCTCGGAAATAATGGGGGTTTTTTGGGGTTTTCTCCAAGGAAAAAAGGGGAGGTTCTGGGTCTTTTCCTTGGAAAATAATGAGGTTTTTTGGGAGGTTTCCTTGGAAGAAATGGAGGTTTTGAGGGTTTTCTGCCCGGCTCCTCGCCAAACCCTGCCCCCAGTGACGGAGGAGGTGGAAAGTTCCGGAAACGGGAGGAAAATTGGATTTTCCCGGTGGTTTATTCGTTTTCCTGCTCTTCTTCTTCCCGTTCCTCCTCACCCTCTTCGTGTCTTGTCCGGCCTCACTCTTTGAAGGATGGAAGCGTTGGGCGGTTTGGGGCTTTTGATTGGAAAAATGAAAGTTTTTGGGGTTTTCCTTGGAAAAATTTGAGGGCTTTCCTCGGAAATGATGAGGGGTTTTGGGGGTTTCCTTGGAAAAAACGTTTTGGGAGGAAACAAGGGAGGTTTGGGGTCTTTGCCTTGGAGAAAATGAGGGGGTTTGGGGGTTTCCTTGGAAAAAAGGGAAGTTTTGGGGAAAAAAGGGAGGTTTTGGGGTTTTATTTTGGAAAAAATGGAAGTTTTGGGGTTTTTAATTGGAAAAAATGGAAGTTTTTGGGGTTTTATTTGGAAAAAATGATGGGTTTTGGGGGTGGTTTTTGTGGAACAAAAGGGAGGTTTTGGGGGTGTTGGGCTGATCCCACCTGGGGTTTTCCTTGGAAAAAATTGAAGTTTTTGGGGGTTTTATTTGGAAAAAAAATGGAAGTTATTGGGTATTTATTTGGAAAAATTGAGGTTTTTTGGGGTTTTCCTTGGAAAAATGAGAAGTTTTTGGGAAAAAGGAGGTTTTGGGGTTTTACTTGGAAAAAAATGGAAGTTATTGGGTTTTTATTTGGAAAAAAATGAGGTTTTTGGGGGGGTTTTCCTTGGAAAAAATGGAAGTTTTTGGGCTCTTATTTGCAAAAAAGGGAGGTTTTTGGAAAAAAAGGGGGGGTTGGGGAGTTTTCCTTGGAAAAAAAGGGAAGTTTGGGGGCTTTTCCTTGGAAAAAAAATGGAAATTTTGGGGTTTTTATGTGGACAAAAGGAGGATTTGGTGTTTTCCTTAGAAGGAAGGAAAACCCTTGGGAAAAAAAAATGATATTTGGGGGGTTTTATTTGGAAAAATGGAAGTTTTGGGGGTTTTATTTGGAAAAGATGGAAGTTTTGGGGGGGGTTATTTGGAAGAAATGAGGTTTTTTGGGGGTTTTGTTTGGAAAAATTTGAGGGGTTTCCTTGGAAAAAATGAGGGGGGGTTGGGGTTTTTATTTGGAAAAAAATTGAAGTTTTTGGGGTTTTTCTCGGAAAAATTTGCGGGTCTTCCTTGGAAATCAAGAGGAGTTTTTGGGGTTTTTATTGGAAAAAATGAGGGGGTTTGGGGGGTTTCCTTGGAAAAAAGGAGGTTCCTTAAAAAAAGGGAGGTTTGGGGGTTTTTCCATGGAAAAAAAAGGAAGTTTTTCGGAAAAAAAAGGGAGGTTTTGGGGGGTTTTCCTTGGGAAAAAACCGAGGTTTTTTGAGGTTTTATTTGGAAAGAAATGGAAGTTATTGGGTATTTATTTGGAGAAAAAGGAGGTTTTGGGGTTTTTTCTTGGAATAAAAATGAGGTTTTTTGGGGTTTTCCTTGGAAAAATGGGGGTTTTGGGGGGTTTTATTTGGAAAAAAAATGGAATTTTGGGGGGGTTTTATTTGGAAAAATGGGAGGGTTTGGGGTTTTTCCTTGGAAAAAATGGAAATTTTGGGGGTTTTATTTGGAAATAAGGAAAACCCATGGGAAAAAAATGAGGGTTTGGGGGTTTTGCATGGAAAAAAAAAGGAGGTTTTTGGAAGAAAAGAGAGGTTTTGGGGGTTTCATTTGGAAATAATGGAAGTTTTTGTGTTTTCATTTGGAAAAAAATGAGGGTTTGGGGTTTGCTTTGGGAAAAAAAAAAAAGGAGGTTTTTGGGGATTTCCTTGGGAAAAACGAGCTTCATTTGGGTTTTCCATGAGAAAAAAAAAAGGGAAGTTTCGGGCTTTTCCTTCAAAAAATGAGAATTTGGAGTTTTGCTTGGGAAAAAAGGAAATTTTGGGGTTCTTTTCCTTGGAAAAGCTTTTCTTTTGTTGGGTTGGGTGGGATCCTTGGGATCGCGGGCGGCACGGCGGGACCGGGGCCTGGAACGCGGAACTTTTTGGGCCGAAATTCCCAAATTTCGGCGTTTTCCCTCCCTCGGACGTTGCGCGGAAGATTTTATTTGACGGCGGCTTCCGGAACCTTCGGAATTCGGGGCCCCCCCCCGTGGGGGGACGCAGCAAACCTGGGGAACATCGCCTTTTCCAGCTCAGTTATTCCCAAAAATTTTGCGCTTTCGGTTTTTCCCCGCAGCGTTTTTCCCGAATTTTTGGGGGTTTTTGTTGCGTTTTTGGGGGTTTTTTGTCGTATTTTTGGGTTTGGTTTTTGTTTTTTCCGGCTCGGATAAAACGTGCGCCAAATCCTGCCCTGGTTTGTCCTTCCTGTCGCTCCCAGCCGGAATTTCCCTGGGAAGAGGAAGGGTCGGGGTGCTCGGAGACTTCTGGGGGCGGCGGCCGTGGAACTGCACATGGAATGGGATCAGCGTCCCGCGCCCAAAACGACCTCCTGGGATGGTGGGGTGGTGGGACCATGGGATGGTGGGACCATGGATGGTGGGATCATGGGATGGTGGGATCATGGGATGGTGGGACCACGGCATGGTGGGACCATGGGATGGTGGGATCATGTCCATGTCCCTTCTGCAAGGACCATCCACAGCGTTATCCCTGTCCCACAACCTCCTGGGATGGTGGGACCACGGGATGGTGGGACCATGGGATGGTGGGACCACGGCATGGTGGGACCACGGCATGGTGGGACCATGGGATGGTGGGACCATGGGATGGTGGGATCATGGGATGGTGGGACCACAGCATGGTGGGACCACGGGATGGTGGGATCGTGTCCATGTCCCTTCTGCAAGGACCTTCCACAGCGTTATCCCTGTCCCACAACCTCCTGGGATGGTGGGATGGTGGGACCATGGCATGGTGGGACCACAGGATGGTGGGACCATGGGATGATGAGATCACGTCCATGTCCCTTCTGCAAGGACCTTCCACAGCGTTCTCCCTGTCCCACAACCTCCTGGGATGGTGGGGTGGTGGGACCACGGGATGGTGGGACCATGGGATGGTGGGACCATGGGATGGTGGGATCATGTCCATGTCCCTTCTGCAAGGACCATCCACAGCGTTATCCCTGTCCCACAACCTCCTGGGATGGTGGGACCACGGGATGGTGGGACCATGGGATGGTGGGACCACGGCATGGTGGGACCACGGGATGGTGGGACCATGGGATGGTGGGACCACGGCATGGTGGGACCATGGGATGGTGGGACCATGGGATGGTGGGACCACGGCATGGTGGGACCACAGCATGGTGGGACCACGGGATGATGAGATCACGTCCATGTCCCTTCTGCAAGGACCTTCCACAGCGTTCTCCCTGTCCCACAACCTCCTGGGATGGTGGGATGGTGGGACCATGGGATGGTGGGATCGTGTCCATGTCACTTCTGCACAGACCATCCAAAGCATTCTCCCTGTCCCACAACCTCCTGGGATCATGGGATGGTGGGACCACGGGATGATGGGACCATGGGATGGTGGGATCGTGTCCATGTCCCTTCTGCAAGGACCTTCCACAGCGTTCTCCCTGTCCCACAACCTCCTGGGATGGTGGGACCATGGGATGATGGGATGGTGTCCATGTCCCTTCTGCACAGACCATCTGAACCCTTATCCCTGTCCCACAACCTCCTGGCATCATGGGATGGTGGGATCATGGGATCACGTCCATGTCACTTCTGCACAGACCATCCAAAGCGTTCTCCCTGTCCCACAACCTCCTGGGATCATGGGATGGTGGGACCACAGGATTTGGGAATCATGGGATGGTGGGATCGTGTCCATGTCCCTTCTGCAAGGACCTTCCACAGGGTTATCCTTGTCCCACAACCTCCTGGGATGGTGGGATGGTGGGACCATGGGATGGTGGGATCATGGGATGGTGGGATCACAGGATTTGGGAATCATGGGATGGTGCGATCGTGTCCATGTCCCTTCTGCAAGGACCTTCCACAGCATCTCCCACACCTTCCTGGGATGGTGGGATCACAGGATGATGGGATCGTGGGATTATGAGATGACGGGATTATGGGATCATGTCCATGTCCCTTCTACACGGACAACCCAAGGTGTTATCCCCGTCCCACAACTTCCTGGGATGGTGGGATCGCACGATTGTGGGATTATGGGATCGTGTCCCTTCTGCACGGACCATCCAGAGTGTCGTCCCTGTCCCATGACCTCGTGGGTTCATGGGACTGTGGGATCACGGGATCATGGGGTGATGGGATCGTGTCCATGTCCCTTCTGCACGGACCATCCATGGCATCTCCCACAACTTCCTGGGATGGCGGGATCACAGGATGATGGGATCGTGTCCACGTCCCTTCTGCAAGGACCATCCACAGGGTTATCCTTGTCCCACAACCTCCTGGGATGGTGGGATCATGGAATTATGGGATCGTGTCCATGTCCCTTCTGCAGGGACAATTCAAAGTGTTATCCCTGCCCCACAACTTCCTGGGATTGTGGGATGATGGGATGGTGTCCATGTCCCTTCTGCAGGGACCATCCACACCTTTATCCCTGTCCCACAACCTCCTGGCATCATGGGATGGTGGGATCACGGGATCACGTCCATGTCACTTCTGCACAGACCATCCAAAGCGTTCTCCCTGTCCCACAACCTCCTGGGATCATGGGATGGTGGGACCATGGGATGGTGGGACCATGGGATGGTGCGATCGTGTCCATGTCCCTTCTGCAAGGACCTTCCACAGCGTTCTCCCTGTCCCACAACCTCCTGGGATGGTGGGATGGTGGGACCATGGGATGGTGGGATCATGGGATGGTGGGATCACAGGATTTGGGAATCATGGGATGGTGCGATCGTGTCCATGTCCCTTCTGCAAGGACCTTCCACAGCATCTCCCACACCTTCCTGGGATGGTGGGATCACAGGATGATGGGATCGTGGGATTATGAGATGACGGGATTATGGGATCATGTCCATGTCCCTTCTACACGGAACACCCAAGGTGTTATCCCCGTCCCACAACTTCCTGGGATGGTGGGATCGCACGATTGTGGGATTATGGGATCGTGTCCCTTCTGCACGGACCATCCAGAGTGTCGTCCCTGTCCCATGACCTCGTGGGTTCATGGGACTGTGGGATCACGGGATCATGGGGTGATGGGATCATGTCCATGTCCCTTCTGCACGGACCATCCATGGCATCTCCCACAACTTCCTGGGATGGCGGGATCACAGGATGATGGGATCGTGTCCACGTCCCTTCTGCACGGACCATCCATGGCATCTCCCACAACTTCCTGGGATGGTGGGATCACAGGATGATGGGATCGTGTCCACGTCCCTTCTGCAAGGACCGTCCAAAGCATCAGCCCCGTCCCACAACTTCCCGGGATCGTGGGATGGTGGGATGGCACGATTACGGGATCGTGGGATCGTGGGGTCACATCCCTTCGGCACAGACCATCCACAGCGTTGTTCCTGCCCCACGGCTTCCTGGGATGGTGGGATGGTGGAACCACCAGATTATGGGATTATGGGATGACAGGATCATATCTGTGTCTCTTCTACACGGACCATCCACAGCGTTATCCCTGTCCCACAACCTCCTGGGAGGGTTGGATGATGGGATCACGGGATTATGGGATCACGGGATTATGGGATTATGTCCATGTCCCTTCTGAAGCCTTATCCCTGTCCCACAACCTCCTGGGTTCATGGGATCGTGTCCATGTCCCTTCTGCAAGGACCATCCACAGGGTTATCCTTGTCCCACAACCTCCTGGGATGGTGGGATCATGGAATTATGGGATCGTGTCCATGTCCCTTCTGCATGGACCATCCACAGCATTATCCCTGTCCCACAACCTCCTGGGATGGTGGGACCATGGAATTATGGGATCGTGTCCATGTCCCTTCTGCAAGGACCATCCACAGCGTTATCCTTGTCCCACAACCTCCTGGGATCACAGGATCATGGGCTTGTGGGATTTTTGGAATCATGTCCATGTCCCTTCTGCATGGACCACCCACAGCATCTCCCTCAACTTCCTGGGATGGTGGGATCACAGGATGGTGGGATCATGGGATGGTGGGATGGTGTCCATGTCCCTCCTGAAGACATCCCTATCCCACAACCTCCTGTGATCATGGGATGGTGGGATCACGGGATGATGGGATCATGGGATTATGGGATCATGTCCATGTCCCTTCTGCAGCCTGATCCCTGTCCCAAAACCTCCTGGCATCATGGGATGGTGGCATTGTGGGATTATGGGACCCACCACCATTCCCACCATGTTCCCAGCACCATTCCCAGTCCATCCCAGCCCACCCCAGCCCACCCTAGATCATGCCGGCCAGGTAGGGCGGCAGGAAGAGCCCCAGGGTGCCCAGCAGGCAGACCATGATGAACATCCACAGCGTTCTCCCTGTCCCACAGCTTCCTGGGATGGTGGGACCATGGGATGGTGGGACCATGGGATGATGGGATCGTGTCCATGTCCCCTTCTGCAAGGACCATCCACAGCGTTATCCCTGTTCCACAACCTCCTGGGATCACAGGATCATGGGCTTGTGGGATTTTTGGAATCATGTCCATGTCCCTTCTGCAAGGACCATCTACAGCATCTCCCACAACTTCCTGGGATGGTGGGATCACAGGATGGTGGGATCATGGGATGGTGGGATCGTGTCCATGTCCCTTCTGCAGGAACCATCTGAACCCTTCTTCCTGTCCCACCACCTCCTGGGATGGTGGGATCACGGGATCACGGGATTATGGGATCACGGGATTATGGGATTTTAGGATCATGTCCATGTCCCTTCTGCAAGGACCTTCCACAGCGTTCTCCCTGTCCCACAACCTCCTGGGATGATGGGATCACAGGATGATGGGATCATGGGATGGTGGGATCATGGGATGATGGGATCATGTCCATGGTCCCTTCTGCACAAACCATCGAGCCCCCTCTTCCTGTCCCACAACCTCCTGGGATGGTGGGATCACGGGATGATGGGGATCACGGGATGATGGGATCGTGTCCATGTCCCTTCTGCACAGACCATCCACAGAATCTCCCACAACTTCCTGGGATGGTGGGATCACAGGATCATGGGTTCATGGGACCATGTCCCATGTCCCTTCTGCAAGGGCCATCCACAGGGTTATCCTTGTCCCACAACTTCCTGGGATCATGGATGGTGGGATCACGGGATTTTGGCATCATGGGATGATGGGATGGTGTCCATGTCCCTTCTGCACAGACCATCCGAACCCTTATCCCTGTCCCACAACTTCCTGGGATCATGGGATTATGGGATCATGGGATCATGTCCGTGTCCATTCTACATGGACAACCCAAGGTGATTATCCCTGTCCCATGAGCACCTGGGATGGTGGGGACCACGGGATGATGGGTTCATGTCCATGTCACTTCTGCACACACTGTCCACAGCGTTATCCCTGTCCCATGATCTCCTGGGATGGTGGGATCACAGGATCATGGGAAGGTGGGAATCACGGGATTATGGGATTATGGGATCATGTCCATGTCCCTTCTGCATGGACCATCCACAACATCTCCCGCAACCTCCTGGGATGGTGGGATCACAGGATCATGGGATGATGGGATTATGGGATCGTGTCCATGTCCCTTCTGCACAGACCATCCGAACCCTTCTTCCTGTCCCACAACCTCCTGGGATCATGGGATGGTGGATTCATGGGATTATGGGATCACGGGATTATGGGATCATGGGATCATGTCCATGTCCCTTCTGCATGGACCTTCCACAGCATCTCCCACACCTTCCTGGGATCATGGGATGGTGGGACCATGGGATGGTGGGATCACGTCTATCTCCCACACCACCCATGGTCACCTCCACCCCTTTCTCCACCCTCCATCCCCACTGGAGATCTCCCACAGCTTCCATCCCACCACCAGCCTCCAGCAGGACATGACCACCACCATTCCCACCATATTCCCATCATTCCCACCATTCCCACCACCATTCCCAGTCCATCCCAGTCCATCCTAGATCATGCCGGCCAGGTATGAGATTGTGGGATTATGGGACCCACCATCATGTTCCCACCACCATTCCCAGTCCATCCCAGTCCATCCCAGTCCATCCCACCACCATGTTCCCACCACCATTCCCACCACCATTCCCACCATTCCCACCATACTCCCACCACCATTCCCAGCACCATTCCCAGTCCACCCCAGCCCACCCCAGTCCACCCCAGCCCACCCTAGATCATGCCGGCCAGGTATGAGATTGTGGGATTATGGGACCCACCATCATGTTCCCACCACCATGTTCCCACCACCACTACCACCACCATTCCCACCACCATGTTCCCACCACCGTTCCCACCATATTCCCATCATTCCCACCATTCCCACCACCATGTTCTCACCACCATGTTCCCACCACCGTTCCCACCATATTCCCATCATTCCCACCATTCCCACCACCATGTTCTCACCACCATGTTCCCACCACCATTCCCACCACCATTCCCAGTCCACCCCAGTCCATCCTAGATCATGCCGGCCAGGTATGAGATTGTGGGATTATGGGACCCACCACCATTCCCACCACCATGTTCCCACCACCATTCCCACCACCATTCCCACCACCATGTTCTCACCACCATGTTCCCACCACCGTTCCCACCATATTCCCATCATTCCCACCATTCCCAGCACCATTCCCAGTCCACCCCAGTCCATCCTAGATCATGCCGGCCAGGTACGAGATTGTGGGATTATGGGACCCACCACCATTCCCACCATCCCCACCACCATTCCCAGCACCATTCCCAGTCCATCCCAGTCCACCCTAGATCATGACGGCCAGGTATGAGATTGTGGGATTATGGGACCCACCACCATTCCCACCACCATTCCCAGTCCATCCCAGCCCACCCTAGATCATGACGGCCAGGTATGAGATTGTGGGATTATGGGACCCACCATCATGTTCCCACCACCATGTTCCCACCCCCATTCCCACCACCATGTTCCCACCACCATTCCCACCACTCCCACCATCATTCCCACCATTCCCAGTCCACCCCAGCCCACCCCAGCCCACCCTAGATCATGCCGGCCAGGTAGGGCGGCAGGAAGAGCCCCACGGTGCCCAGCAGGCAGACCATGATGAACATCCACAGGAAGATGCGGTCGATCACCATGGCCACGTACTTCCAGTCCTCCTTCACCTGCCGGGTGGGAGAACGGTGGTGGAACCTTCTGGAATCCCCATCCCGGGGATCTCGCGGGGTCTGGAGACCACCCAGAACTTCTTGGGGGTCTCCTCGGGGTCAGGAGACCACCCAGAACTTCTTGGGGGTCTCCTCAGGGTCAGGAGACCACCCAGAACTTCTTGGGAGTCTCCTCGAGGTCAGGAGACCACCCAGAACTTCTTGGGGGTCTCCTCGCGGTGAGGAGACTCCAGAATTCTTGGAAAATTGTGGAATTTTCTGAGGTGGGACGTGGAGGTGCCATCTTGGACCTGGGGTTCTCCACATCCACTTTGGGAAAAGTGGGAATGGGGTGGGAAAGGTCAGGAGATCACCCAGAACTTCTGGGAGTCTCCTCAGGGTCAGGAGATCACCCAGAACTTCTGGGAGTCTCCTCATGGTGAGGAGACTCCACAGTTCATGGAAAATTCTGGAATTTTCTGGAAAATTCTGGGATTTTCTGGGAAATCTTGAGGTGGGACATGGAGGTCTCCATCTTGGACCTGGGGTTCTCCAAACCCACTTTGGGAAGAGCGGGAATGGGGCGGGAAAGGTCAGGAGACCACCCAGAACTTCTTGGGAGTCTCCTCAGGGTCAGGAGATCACCCAGAACTTTCTTGGAATCTCCTCATGGTGAGGAGACACCACAGTTCATGGAAAATTCTGGAATTTTCTGAGGTGGGACATGGAGGTGCCATCTTGGACCTGGGGTTCTCCAAACCCACTTTGGGAAGAGCAGGAATGGGGTGGGAAAGGTCAGGAGACCACCCAGAACTTCCTGGGAGTCTCCTCATGGTGAGGAGACTCCACAGTTCATGGAAAATTCTGGAATTTTCTGAGTTTTCTTGTTGGAAAATTCTGGAATTTTCTGAGAGATCCTGAGGTGGGACGTGGAGGTGCCATCTTGGACCTGGGGTTCTCCAAACCCACTTTGGGAAGAGCGGGAATGGGGTGGGAAAGGTCAGGAGACCACCCAGAACTTCTTGGGAGTCTCCTCAGGGTCAGGAGACCACCCAGAACTTCTTGGGAGTCTCCTCGCGGTGAGGAGACTCCAGAATTCTTGGAAAATTCTGGAATTTTCTGAGGTGAGGGATGGAGATGGCCAGGGTAGGGTTGATCCCACCACGGGTTCTCCAAATCCACTTTGGGAAAAGCGGGAATGGGGTGGGAAAGGTCAGGAGATCACCCAGAACTTTCTGGGAATCTCCTCGGGGTCAGAAGATCACCCAGAACTTCCTGGGAGTCTCCTCATGGTGAGGAGACTCCACAATTCATGGAAAATTCTGGAATTTTCTGAGGTGGGACATGGAGGTGTCCATCTTGGACCTGGGGTTCTCCAAACCCACTTTGGGAACAGCGGGAATGGGAGAGGTCAGGAGATCGCTCAGAACTTCTGGGAGTCTCCTCATGGTGAGGAGACTCCACAATTCATGGAAAATTCTGGAATTTTCTGAGGTGGGACGTGGAGGTGTCCATCTTGGACCTGGGGTTCTCCAAACCCACTTTGGGAAAAGCGGGAATGGGGCCAAGGGTGGGAGATGGATCCTGGATCTTCTCCATGGGTTTGGGTCCTTGGGAAACAACCATGGATCCTGGAATTGTCCTTCTCATTTTGGGGATCTCAGGAACCAACCACAGCTCCCAGAACTTCCCATTCCAGTTTTGGCATCTCCAGCCCCATCCAAAGATTCCAGAACTTCCCAATTTTGGGACCTCCAACCCCATCCACACATCCCAGATCTTCCCAATTTTTCCTATCTCCAGCCCCATGCACGGGTCCTGGTTTTGGGATGTCAAGAACCAACCACAGATCCCAGAACTTCCCAACTTTGGGATCTCCATCCCCATCCATGGGTTCCATTTTTGGAGATCTCCAGACCCACCCACACATCCCAGAACTTCTCCTCCCAAGTTTTAGGATCTCCAGCCCCATCCAAACATCCCAGAACTTCCGTTCCAAATTGTGGGGTCTCAAGAACCAACCACGGATCCCAGATCTACCTTTGCCAATTTTGGGATCTCCAGCCCCATCCCTGGATCCTGATTTTGGAATCTCAAGAACCAACCACAGATGCCAGAACTTCCCAATTCTGGGATCTCCAGCCCCATCCAACTGTGGGTCCCAATTTTGGGGTCTCCAGCCCCACCCACACACCCCAGACCTTCCCAAATTTCGGGACCTCCATCCCCATCCATGGATCCCAGAGCTTCCCAAATTTCGGGACCTCCATCCCCTCGGTGTCTCCCAGAACTTCCCAAATTTCGTGACTTCCATCCCCTCGGTGTCTCCCAGAACTTCCCAAATTTTGGGATCTCCATCCCCATCCATGGATCCCAGAACTTCCCAAATTTCGGGACCTCCACCCCCTCAGTGTCCCCGAGACCTTCCCAAATTTCGGGACCTCCATCCCCTCGGTGTCTCCCAGAACTTCCCAAATTTCGGGACCACCACCCCCTTGGTGTCTCCCAGAACTTCCCAAATTTCGCAACTTCCACCCCCTCAGTGTCCCCGAGACCTTCCCAAATTTCGGGACCTCCATCCCCTCGGTGTCCCCCAGAACTTCCCAAATTTCGGAATCTCCATCCCCATCCATGGACCCCAGAACTTCCCAAATTCCGGGACCTCCATCCCGTTGGTGTCTCCCAGACCTTCCCAAATTTCGGGACCTCCACCCCCTCGGTGTCCCCCAGAGCTTCCCCAATTCCGGGACCTCCGCCCCCTCGGTGTCTCCCAGACCTTCCCAAATTTCGGGACCTCCATCCCCTCGGTGTCCCCCAGAACTTCCCAAATTTCAGGATCTCCATCCCCATCCATGGACCCCAGAACTTCCCAAATTTCAGGATCTCCATCCCCTCGGTGTCTCCCAGACCTTCCCAAATTTCGGGATCTCCATCCCCATCCATGGATCCCAGAACTTCCCAAATTTCGGGATCTCCATCCCCTCGGTGTCTCCCAGAACTTCCCAAATTTCGGGATCTCCATCCCCATCCATGGATCCCAGAACTTCCCAAATTTCGGGACCTCCATCCCCTCGGTGTCTCCCAGACCTTCCCAAATTTCGGGACCTCCACCCCCTCGGTGTCTCCCAGACCTTCCCAAATTTCGGGACCTCCATCCCCTCGGTGTCTCCCAGACCTTCCCAAATTTCGGGACTTCCATCCCCTCGGTGTCCCCAGAACTTCCCAAATTTTGGGACCTCCATCCCCTCGGTGTCCCCCAGAACTTCCCAAATTTCGGGACCTCCATCCCCTCGGTGTCCCCCAGAACTTCCCAAATTTCAGGATCTCCATCCCCACCCACACACCCCAGACCTTCCCAAATTCCGGGACCTCCATCCCCTCGGTGTCCCCCGGCACTCACGGAGAAGTCGGCCTCCTCGGCCCGCAGGTGGTCGGCGATGTACTGCACCCCCTCCAGAGCCTTCATCATCCTCGGCGACAGCGCCGGAGCGCGCCCCGAGCCTTCCTCCTTCCCCTCCTCCTCCTCCTCCTCCTCCTCCTCCCCCTCCTCGTGGTCCTCCCCCTTGGCGCCCGGTCCCGCCGACTTCTTCCCGCAGCAGAATTTGCTTTTCTTGGGTTCTTCCGCCGCGGGGCGGCTCGGGTAGGTCTTCTCCTCTTCTTCTTCTTCTTCTTCCTCCTCCTCCTCCTCCTCCTCCTCCCACTTGTCGTCGACGTCGGTCTCCAGCCAGCACCGCGACGCGCTCAGCCGCGCCGCCCCGGGGCGGCCATATTGTCCCCGCCGCGCCCCCTCCTGGGGCGGCCTCTTCATGGAGAGCCAGCGGGGCACCGAGCCCAGGAAGAAGCTCCTGACCCAGGCGGGCATGGCGTGCGTGCTGGGCGAGCGGTGGTGCACGTTGAGCACGAAGACGGTGATGATGATGGAGAGCGTGACGAAGATCATGGTGAAGAGCAGGTACTCGCCGATGAGCGGGATGACCAGCGAGGTGGACGGGATGATCTCGGTGATGAGCAGCAGGAAGACGGTGAGGGACAGCAGCACGGAGATGCACAGCGTGATCTTCTCGCCGCAGTCCGAGGGCAGGTAGAAGACCAGCACGGTGAGGCAGGAGATGAGCAGGCACGGGATGATGAGGTTGATGGTGTAGAAGAGCGGCAGGCGGCGGATGACGAAGTAGAAGGTGATGTCGGGGTAGATCTCCGTGCAGCAGTCGTACTTCTTGGAGTTGTAGGTGCCCACGGCGTTGATGATGGCCCACTCGCCGCTCTCCCAGTAGTCCTTGAGGTCCACCTGGTGGTCCATGTTCTCCAGGTCGATCTTGGCCTTGTCGTAGGTCCACGAGCCGAACTTCATCTTGCAGCTCTGCTGGTCGAAGGGGAAGAAGGTGACGTCGATGCTGCAGGAGCTCTTGTAGATGGCCGGCGGCACCCAGGTCACCGTGCCGTCCCACGACAGGTGCGCCTTGGTCATGTGCGTCACCGCGAACTCGCCGTCCGCGCTGCAAAACACGGAATGGGGTTGGGATGGAATGGAATGGGGTTGGGGTGAGCCTTGGGATGGACCTTGGGGTGGTCAGGAATGGGGTTGGGGTGGGTTTGGGATGGTCAGGAATGGGGTTGGGATGGTCAGGAATGGGGTTGGGGTGGGGTTGGGATGAGCCTTGGTTGGAGAAGAGTTGAAGGTGGGATGGGATCAATGGGATGGAGATGCCGTGAGAGATCAGGTGGGCCTTGGTCATGTGCGTCACCGCGAACTCGCCGTCCGCGCTGGAAAACAGGGAATGGGGTTGGGGTGGGGTTGGAATGGGATTGGGATGGGATTGGGATGGTCAGGGATGGGGTTGGGATGGGATTGGGATGGGATTGGGATGGTCAGGAATGGTCGGGAATGGGATTGGGATGGACCTTGGGATGGGGTGGGGCAGGAGAACAGGTGGGCCTTGGTCATGTGCATCACCGTGAACTCGCCGTCCCCGCTGGAAAACACGGAATGGGGTTGGGGTGGGGTTGGGATGGTCAGGAATGGTCGGGAATGGGCTTGGGATGGGCTTGGGGTGGGACTGAGGTGGGATTGGGATGAGCTTGGGATGAGTCTTGGTTGGAGAAGTGATGAAGATGGGATGGAATAATGGGGCAGGAGATCAGGTGGGCCTTGGTCATGTGCATCACCGCGAACTCACCATCCGCGCTGGAAAACAGGGAATGGGGTAGGGATGGACTTTGGGATGGTCAGGGATGGGGTAGGGATGGACTTTGGGATGGACCTTGGGATGAGCCATGGTTGGAGAAGGAATGAAAGTGGGATGGGATGGGATGGGATGGGACGGGATGGGGTTGGGATGGTCAGGAATGGGCTTGGGATGGACCTTGGGATGAGTCTTGGTTGGAGAAGGGATGAAGGTGGGATGGGATCATGGGATCATGGGATCATGGGATAATGGGATCATGGGATCATGGGATCATGGGATGGCATTTTGGGAATTCCCATCTCTCCCAGGAGTTCCCCGTGCCGGGCCCGTCCCTCACTTGTTGTAGAGGACGAGGTCGGGGATCCAGATCATCTCGGAGGGCACGCGGATGGAGGTGACGTTGTCGTACTCGGCCGGGTCCCAGCGCAGCTTGTAATCGCTCCACTCCTGCGGGACACGCGGGGACACGGGGCACAGCCGTGGGGCACAGCCGTGGGGCACAGCCGTGGGGCACAGCCATGGGGCAAAACAATGGGGCACAGCCGTGGGGCACAGCCGTGGGGCACACCCGTGGGGCAAATCCATGGGGCACACCCGTGGGGCACATCCGTGGGGCAAATCCATGGGGCACACCCATGGGGCACACCAGTGGGGCAAATCCATGGGGCACAGCCGTGGGGTACAGCCGTGGGGCACATCCATGGGGCACAGCCGTGGGGCAAAACAATGGGGCACACCCGTGGGGCACAGCCGTGGGGCACAGCCGTGGGGCACAGCCATGGGGCAAAACAATGGGGCACAGCCGTGGGGCACAGCCGTGGGGCACAGCCATGGGGCAAAACAATGGGGCACAGCCGTGGGGCACAGCCGGGGGGCACAGCCGTGGGGCAAATCCATGGGGCACACCCGTGGGGCAAATCCATGGGGCACACCCGTGGGGCACATCCGTGGGGCAAATCCATGGGGCACAGCCGTGGGGCACAGCCGTGGGGCACAGCCGTGGGGCAAATCCATGGGGAACACCCGTGGGGCACAGCCGTGGGGCACAGCCGTGGGGCAAATCCATGGGGCACACCCGTGGGGCACAGCCATGGGGCACAGCCGTGGGGACGGCCCCAAAACACCCTGGGAACGGATAGTCCCAAGTCCCAACCCCAAGTCCCAATCCCGGTTTGGGACCACCTCCTTCCTGCTTCAGCCAAACGTTGATGGTCATCATCTGCTTCTCCAGATCCCAATCCCAAATCCCAAACCCAAATCCCACCCCAAATCCCAATCCCAAATTCCAATCACAAATCCCACTCCCAAATCCCAATCCCAAATCCCAAATCCCAATCCCAAATCCCAGGTCCCATTCCCACACCTGCTTCAGCCAGACATCGGTGGTCATCATCTGGTTCTGCAAATCCGGATCCCAAATCCCATTCCCACTCTCAAATCCCAAACCCAAATCCCAAATCCCAAATCCCAATCCCAATCCCAAATCCTAATCCTGGTTTGGGAGCACCTCCTTCCTACTTCAGCCAGACGTTGGTGGTCATCGTTTGGTTCTCCAGATCCCATTCCCAAATTCCACTCCCAAATCCCACCCCCAAATTCCATTCCATATCCCAAATCCCAATACCAAATCCCATTTCCCACTCCCAAATCCCAATCCCAAATCCCAAAACCCAAATCCCAAATCCCGATCCCAAATCCTGTTCCCGTACCTGTTTCAGCCGCACGTTGGTGGTCATCATCTGCTTCTCCAAATCCCAAATCCCAGATCACAAATCCCACTCCCAAAACCCAAATCCCAAATCCCAAATCCCCAATCCCGTTCCCGTACCTGTTTCAGCCGCACGTTGGTGGTCATCATCTGGTTCCCCAAACCCCAATCCCAAATCCCAAATCCCAAATCCCATTCCAAATCCCAAATCCCAATCCCAATCCCAATCCCAATCCCAATCCCCAGTCACGTTCCCGTACCTGTTTCAGCCAGATGTTGGTGGTCATCATCTGGTTCCCTAAACCCCAATCCCAAATCCCATTTCAAACTGCAAATCCCAAACCCCAAATCCTAATCCCAGATCCCAAATCCCAATCCCAAATCCCAAATCCCAAATCCCCAATCCCCAATCCCGTTCCCGTACCTGTTTCAGCCACACGTTGGTGGTCATCATCTGGCTCTGCAAATCCCAATCCCAAATCCCAAATCCCAAACCCCAAACCCCAAACCCCAAATCCCAAATCCCAGATTCCACTCCCAAATCCCAATCCCAATCCCAAATCCCCAATCCCGTTCCCGTACCTGTTTCAGCCGCACGTTGGTGGTCATCATCTGGTTCCCCAAAACCCAATCCCAAATCCCAAATCCCGTTCCCAATCCCAAATCCCAAATCCCAATCCCAATCCCAATCCCAAATCCCCAATCCTTTTCCCGTACCTGTTTCAGCCAGATGTTGGTGGTCATCATCTGGCTCTGCAAATCCCAATCCCAATCCCAAATCCCAAATCCCAAATCCCAAATCACAAATCACAAATCCCAAACCCCACTCCTAAATCCCATTCCAAATCCCAATCCAAAATTGCAAATCCCAAATCCCATTCCTGGCACCTACTTCAGACAGACCTTGGTGGTCATCATCTGATTCTCAAAACCCCTTTCCAAATCCCAAATCCCAAATCCCAAATCCCAAACCCCAAATCCCAAATCCCGATCCCAAATCCTGTTCCCGTACCTGTTTCAGCCACACGTTGGTGGTCATCATCTGCTTCTCCAAATCCCAAATCCCAAATCCCAGATCCCACTCCCAAATCCCAAATCCCAAATCCCAAATCCCCAATCCCGTTCCCGTACCTGTTTCAGCCGCACGTTGGTGGTCATGATCTGGTTCCCCAAAACCCAATCCCAAATCCCAAATCCCAAATCCCGTTCCCAATCCCAAATCCCAAATCCCAAATCCCAAATCCCAAATCCCAATCCCAAATCCCAATCCCAAATCCCATTCCCAATCCCAAATCCCAAATCCCAAATCCCAATCCCCAATCCCAAATCCCAATCCCCAATCCCGTTCCCGTACCTGTTTCAGCCACACGTTGGTGGTCATCATCTGGCTCTGCAAATCCCAATCCCAAATCCCAAATCCCAAATCCCAATCCCAAATCCCAATCCCAAATCCTGTTCCCAATCCCAATCCCCAATCCCAAATCCCAAATCCCAATCCCAATCCCAAATCCCAATCCTTTTCCCGTACCTGTTTCAGCCAGACGTTGGTGGTCATCATCTGGCTCTGCAAATCCCAATCCCAAATCCCAAATCCCAAATCCCAATCCCAAATCCCAATCCCAAATCCCGTTCCCAATCCCAATCCCCAATCCCAAATCCCAATCCCAATCCCAATCCCAAATCCCCAATCCTTTTCCCGTACCTGTTTCAGCCAGACGTTGGTGGTCATCATCTGGTTCTTCTCATCCTGCGGTGAGAAAGATGGATGAGCCAGAAGGGATTTAGGGACGGTCCCAAAACTCCAGGGATGGTCCCAAAATTCCAAGAAATCCCAAAACTCCCAAAATTCGAGGTGATCCCAAAATTCCAAGGGATCCCAAAGTTCCCAAAATTACAGGAAATCCCAAAAACCCAGAGAATCCAAAAATTCCCGAAATTCCAGGGGATCCCAAAACTCCCAGCCCCCATCAGGATCAGTTCTTTGGGATGAGTTTTTGGGATTTTTGGCCGCTAGAGGGCAGCAGAGAATCAATTTTGGGATATGGGATAAGGGATTTGGGATGTGGGATATGGGATGTGGGATATGGGATGTGGGATATGGGATTTGGGATGTGGGAT